>NW_026612650.1:1378267-1581976 GCF_029582105.1 Oenanthe melanoleuca | reverse complement strand
AGCTCGTACTGCAGCTTCAGCATTTCCGGCACGGCAGCGCTCAGCGGTGGAGTCACTTCATTCAAGGCACGATAGTCCACAGTCAGTCTCCATTCTCCATTAGATTTTCGCACAGGCCAGATGGGGCTGTTGAAGGGTGAGTGGGTTTTGCTCACCCCCCCTTGGCTCTCCAGCTCACGGATCATCTTGTGAATGGGGATCACAGCATCTCGAGTTGTCCTATATTGCCGGCGGTATACTATTGAAGTGGCAATTGGAACTCGTTGCTCTTCTCCTTTCAGAAGTCCTACTGTAATGGTATTCTCAGCTAGTCCAGGCAGGGTGTTCAATTGCCGGATGTGTTCTGCCATTACAGCCACTATCCCGAATGCCCACTTCAGGCCTTTTGGGTCCTTAAAATAGCCGCTCCGAAGGTAATCTATGCCTAAAATACATGGGGCCTCTGGACCAGTCACAATAAGATGTTTCTTCCATTCCCTTCCAGTTAAACTCACTTCAGCTTCCACCAGGGTGAAGTCCTGCGAGCCACCTGTTACACGAGCGATAGAAACGGATTCTTCCCCCACATATCTTGATGGAATTATCGTACATTGGGCACCTGTATCAACTAAAGCTCGGTACTTCTGAGGTTTCGATGTGCCAGGCCACCGAATCCACACAGTCCAAAAGACACGATTCTCCCTCGCCTCACCCTGGCTAGAGGCAGGGCCCCTCTAAGCCTGTTTATCTTTCTTTCCTGGGGCATATGTCTTAGAAGTTCCTTTGAGAGGGTCAGACATGTCATTATCACTATCATATTTGGCACTTTGGGTACGGGCAACAGGAGCGGGTCTCCTTCGGATGGAACTTCCGCTTTCAATCTTGCCTTCCTTCAAATCCCTCACCCGTCGTGCTAGAGCAGCCGTAGGCTTTCCATCCCATCTCCTCATGTTCTCTCCAGAATCCTGCAGGAAAAACCATAGCTCGGCCTCGGGAGTGTACCTCCTCTCCCCATTGGGGGAACGTCTACGTTGGGTGCCAGGACGTCTAATTTGCACAGCTGAAATTTGGAGGAGGTCCTCCTTAATTTCCTCCCTGAGCCTCTTATGATTTTCCTCTATCTTGTTCTCTAAATTTTGTAATCGTGTTTCCAGGCGGCGATTCTGGCATGGGTTGGGCCATGCACAGCATCCGCGTATGCCTGGAGCTTCTTCGCCATGTCCAGCACCGTTTCATAGATCTCTTCCCGCTTCATTATTGTCAAAGCCGACACATATTCAGATGGCCCGAGTCGCACCAGCTTCCTCCACATTACAGGTGTGCATGGTACCAGGTCTGGGTTCCTAGTTGTTATATCATCTGAAAAAATAATCTCCGCCACTGCCATCTCCCTCAGACGTTGGATCCCTTGCTCTATGGTTTTCCACTTGGTCTGCTGCATATACAGGTCATCGGCACACAGATATCTTTGTGCTGCGCTGTCTAAAACACGTGCCCAGAGGCTTTGAGGGTTAGCCTCCCTCATCATACCTTGATGGCCAGATCATGAGACAGGGATCCCAGGTGTCTCACCTCAGTGCCATCTAGGATGGTAGCCTCGCCTGCCGCATCCCAAAGCCAAACCAGCCAACTAATTATGGATTCATCAGGCTGTCTTGTATAATCCTTTCTTAAACCCCGAAGATCTTTTAGAGAAAGGGACTCATTATTAGTTTCTGATCTCACACCAGTTGTTTTAACTCTTGATTTTACATCAGGAGGTGTTGAAAGTCCTTCTCCTGCATCCTCATCATCATCCTCCACTGGCCGATCGGTCTTCTTGGTGCACTTCCCACTCCTTGTACTTGTAGCCACTGCCATTGGTTGAAGCTTACTTTCTAATTTCGTCCCTGTCCTCGAGCCTGGGGTGCTAACCACAGCCTGAGTAGCTGGCATAGTAGCTATGTTATCTCCCTGTTCCCTTTCCTTTGTTTGTTGTTCTCCACTATCTAACAGGGTACGTTCAGCATACTCCAGAGCCCAGCTCACTGCAGTGATCTTTTTTTCCCTAGAGCTATCGTGGCATTTCAAATATTTCACCACCTCAGCCGGGTTCTGAATTTGCTCATGTGAAAAGTCCCAAACCATAGGATCAGAAAATTCCTTTAACATCTGGCCCAGGTCCTGCCATTTTCCACACCACTCAGGACTCCTCATACTTTGTCCTGCTGCTAAATCAGGAGTCACACCAGCACCTCTAGAAATCTCAGCCCTGATTTTATATAAACTGTAAACCGTGTAGAGGAAGCTTACAACATTAAACATCAGAAAGATGATCTCTTTAATACTAAAGAAGAACTGCACATATCCTAATAACGATGTAAAAAATTCAGAGGAGACAAAGGGAAGCAAAGGCTGAAAAGCCTCCTCCCCTGCTTCTCCTCTAACAAACTGGATGCATATCCATAACCAGGATCCAGAAGATATCCCTGGAACCGATTCCAGCATCTTCATAAACCTCTTACAAGCCATTGCAACCAAGCCCAGTCCAATCAATATTTTGGTCATTATCCCTCTAGTATAAAAACTACAAATAAGGGACAGTACTGAAGCTATTTCCGGGCAGGAAAATAACCCCAGAGACCAAAGAGGCATTAAAACCTCAAAAAACCCCAGTATCCAGAACCGCATACTGAAATCCATTCCAAACATCATTATATACAGTTACACAGATTTTCCACTTTCTTCGGTTCCCCGTACGGGCCACCAAATTATTTGTCCAAGTTTAGGACAAAACTGGTGGAAAGCCTCCAAAGGAGCCCCCAAAATAAGCCCCCCCTCGCAATTCCTCCCCCCCACTGGGCTCGGAGAGAATTTTACTCGGGGGGAAATGTGGAAAAAACTTGTTTATTAGCAAACACAAGAAAAACACTTCCCAGCAACAGGAAAGTACAATCCCAGATGACAAAAATGTTTTCACCGAAGTGAGAGATGGTCGCTGCTGGGAAGGGCGAGAAGCTTCTTGGGCAGGCTCCAGAGGCAGTCTCTGATGTCCAGGTCCCGTCCGGAGCCGGTACAGATCTTGGAGCTGAAGGAGAGAAGGGGGAGGAGAAGGCAGAGCCACGGCAGCAGCAGATGGGCAAAAGCAGTAGGGCAGAAACAACGGGGTAGCGGCCGGGGTAGCTAGCAAGTGCGCAGCAAGCAGCAGCAGCAGCAGCAGCCGGGCAGCAGCAGCAAGCCAAGCAGCCCAGCCCCCGGGGCACCACCCCCCCGGGGGGGCGAAAAGGGCACCGGTGGCAGCTCCATGCAGACAGAGAGGTGTGGGGGCGGGAGAGGAGCAGACACAACACCAACCCAGGACACCCTGAGAGAATTGAGTCAGACAACGAGACGCATTTCAAAAATAGTCTTTAAGCACCTGGGCTAGAGAACACTGCATTGAGTGGGTGTATCATATTCCCTACCATGCACCAGCAGCTGGGAAAGTCGAACGGTGCAATGGCCTGCTTAAAACCAATTTAAAGGCACTTGGTGGGGGGACTTTCAAAAACTGGGAGATCAATCTACCAAAGGCCACATGGTTAGTGAATACCCGAGGTTCCACTTACCTAGCAGGCCCTGCCCAATCTGAGCCCTTGGGAACACCAGATGGAGATAAGGTCCCTGTGGTACACCTGAGAGGCATGTTAGGAAAAACTGTTTGGGTGAACTCTCCCTCCAGCAAAGACAATCCTGTTCGTGGGGTGGTTTTCGCTCAAGGACCAGGTTACACATGGTGGGTGATGCAAAAGGATGGAAAGACCCGATGCATACCAAGGAGACCTTGTTCTAGGGTGAACAATCTATGATACTGTGCTGGTAACTGCATGTATGTATATGATTTAAAAGTTTTAATATGCTGTAGCATGTTGGCATGGAAAAAATTCGGGGTGGATAATGTTCGGGGTTGAGTGTTTTTCTATTACTGTGTCAATTTAAAGAATTTTTCCCATTGTCATGCCAATGGAGCTGGCCGGTTACACCCCGGATGTTTGTTGACTCTGGACAAAAGGGGTAGGTGGGATCGGCTTGGAGAGGGGCTCTCGTGCTTCCAGAGGTGACTCGTGTTTCCGGCGAGCTCGGAGGAGGATCTCCCGGTCTTGGAGCCACGCGGCCGAAGGCAGGAGAGCCAGACCCTCTGCCATCACCTGCCCTGCATCTACCCCACTGCAGCCTTCTGCCTCTGCGGACACAGCGAATCACCTGGACACCAACGGTGAGCGAGGAGCTGCCCGCTCCAGCCCGCTCCCACCCGAGACTGGCGCGGCTGCGGCCGTCCCTTCCCACCTCCGCTCCCGCCGAGACAGAGCATGCTCACAGCTAAAGAGGACTGGAACCGAGTCATCTGTTCTGTTTTGTTAGTGATTTTATCAACTGCTGTTGTTTCTGCTGGTACAGTTAGATATATTAGTAAAAGAGCTGTTATTCCTACCCCCTTATCTCTGCCTCAGAGTCCTTGATTCAAACGTTTGTAATATTTGGTGGGGGGAGTGGAATTCGGGTCTCTGTTTCAAAGGAAAACATCTGCCTTTATTGGCAGACACCTGTCCTTCAAACTAGGACACAGGGGCCGCCCCATGGTCCTGCCCTTGGCATTGCACATCCCCAGAGCCCAGTGCCCCGGGAAGAGCCCTGAGCAATGAGGGAGGGACAGAATCTGCCTTGCCAGGGGCTGGGGCTCAGCCCTTCGCCCTTTGCATTCCTGAAACACATCCAGGTTTGCTCAGCATCAGAGACACCTTTGCCTTGTTTGTCCCCACCTGTCATCAGTGCCTCCAGTGTTTTGCTCTAACTGGAATCTGGGTGCTGGAATACAAAATGCAAAGAATTCTCAGAACATAAGGTCTATAATCCAAAGCTTAGAATTAAACACAGTTGAGTAGAGGTAGGTTTAGTTTTAGAATTTAAGATATAGCAAAAATAAAAGTAGTTACAAAGGTAACAAGAAGTTTTAGAGTGAAGCAATGTAAGTTTTGTCTGACAAGATATAATTGGATAAGAAAGTTAACACTGTAGTATGAGCCAATAAGACGAAATATCTTAGTATTGAATTAGAAACATAATTATCTCTGTTGACAATGTTTTATTGGTTAATAAATCTTTAAAAGACCTTGTAGTCCTATGTCTTGTGACTTCTAAGACATGCTGTGGCCATCTGTAAGACAAGCTTCACCTTTCTGCCTGTAGAGAAAATCACACTTCCTAAAGCAACTCAGAAGTCCCATCTCTCGGCTTCATTCGGAAAACCAAAAAAATCCCCACCAAAATAGAAGCATTAAAAAAATAAGCCCAAACTTTAAAAAAGTATCATAAACACATTAAATTCATACTTTAAAAATATAACGTATAAACAATAAACCTGCACCTGGGGACACCTTCTCAGTCATGTCCCTCAGTGGGACCCATTAGAACTTCAGGCAACTTTGGACTTTGAATCTGACTTTGAATTTTTGGGAGGTTTCTTTTCTTCCTTTACCCTAATTTTTCCTACCTGACATGATTGTCATCAGTTTCTCCTCTAATTCGACCCTTGGGAAACCTTCACATTTATCAGTGGAATTTACTAAAAGTAAGGGAAACTTTGGAGTTTGAATCTGACTTTGAATTCGTGAGAGGTCTCTTCAGCTCCCTCTCAGAGGCTGATGTTCAGGGACTCAGCCCCAACCCCTGAGAGGTTCACTGAAGTCCTTGTGCTGTGTCTATGCTTCTGAGCTGGGCTGGGCTCATGGCACAGAGGCAGCTACTTGCAAGGGCAGTGCTGCAGAGAGACAGCCAGTATTTTCAAAATATTATTTGGAGCTTCCTGGGAGCACCAAATGCACCACGGGACTCATTGGGATCAAGCAAGTCCTGACAAACCATGGCTCTGCCTTGATTTCCCTCTGGTCCAGTGCAGTTCATTATGATTGTTTTCAACTCCAGTTATGGAGAAATAATTCAAAGAGCTCCTTAGGAATACTCATTCCTATTTTAAAGAGCATATTTTATTAGTGTTCTCTTTAAAATAGAGATGATTGCAGCATTCTGTGATTGATGTTGATCCATAGTGTCTCCTCAGGAGGTCTGGCTTGCTCAGAAAAGCTGTGCCTTGAGGTCTGAGCCAGCATCAGACAACCAGGACAACCTTGCACCACATTCCCCAACCCTATCCTGTCTGTCCTCACTCACCTGGGTCCTGGACAACTGGCTACGCTCAGGAAAAAAAAAAAAAAAAAAAGTTTCTCCTTTTTTATTTTTTTTTTCTTTTTTGAGCAATCTAAAACTCTTAATGTTCCTCACTGCAAACAGACACACTCCTCAGGTGTGTGCCAGCCCAAGGTGCCACCAAAATCACTGCAGAGCTGTCCTGGGCCAGCTGTGAGGGTGGATCATCATCCCAACCTGCACTGGCCACTGCCAGGGGCTGTGGCCATGGACACTGCACTGACCCCACTGCTGGGTTTGGTGCCACGGCAGCCGTGAGGAGTTCAAGATTCCTTGGAAACACTGGGGAGGACTTGGACATACTGGGGAACACTGGGAACCCTGTGGGAGACACTGGGACATACTGGAGACACTGGGGACAGTGTGGGGAAGACTGGGGGACATTGGGGCATACTGGGATGACACTGGGAGGACCTGGAGGAGACGGGGCATGAACTAATGTGTACTGGGAGGGACTGGGCTGTACTGGCTTGGCCAGGGGAGAGGGCTTCCTGCACTGGAGGGGCAGTGAAAATGCACTGGGCTGCACTGGGGCTGTAACGGGCTGTTCTGGGGAGGACTGGAGGGGTTGAATGGGCTGTTCCCGCCTCCGCACATCACTGTCGCAGCCAAGCCGCACCAGGGATTGGGGATCGGGGGCGGTGCTTGGTGTTGGTTCCATCTTTTCTTTTAGCCTACAACTCCCTTCATAGCCCGCAGCCCAATAAAGCCCCACTGGAGCCGGGACTACAACGCCCGTCATACCCAACGGCACACAGAACCCCGGTATCTGCCCCCGACATGTCCCATAAGTGACCCCGAGAGTCCCCGTGATCCCTAAGTACGCCCACAGCGCCCATTCGGGAACTGGGGACCCCCAAAAGCATCCCCGGATGGCCTGAGTGCTCCCAACTCCATGGATGCCCGTTACAGCCACTTCTGCGTGTAAGGAAAATTAATCCACAAACACCAGAGGTTTATGTCCAAAAAGGAGACAGAGGAGTCCTTTTTGCTTTATTCGAATAAAGGGAGAGGCCATGGGGCATTCCCCTGGGATCTCTCAAATTTTTGGAGGACGCAGCCTCCCTTTTTATCCTAATTTCCCGGCCGCTTTTCCCTCTCTCTTTCCCCATTGGCTGAGGTACTTGAGAGGCACAGACTTCCCGGAACGCCTGACACCTGACATTCCCCTCTAATGTATAACCCTCCCTTTTAATTTTTAATTCTTGTAGAATTCATAGTTTCCCCCCCCTGTTGCTCTTTCATCTCCTGTTACCCAATTTCATTTACCAGCAAACCTACAGTTTGTTTGTAAATGCAAATCTCTTTTTCCATTCATCAATCAGTGTAATCCCTCCCATTGTTTTGTTTATCTCTAGGTGCTAACTTTATCTACCAACAGATCTACAACTTATTTGTAAAGACAAATGTAACATTCCTCTCAATCCCTCCTTTTTTTTATTTTTAGTAATTGTCTTTACAAACTTTAGCTATCATTGTCTTAATTTCTTGTTCTTGTGTCTTTTTTGGTTTTGCAATTATTTGCAATGACATCAATTTCTGTCCTTTTGTAGCCATCTCTGGGTCAGTAGGCATGGCTATAACCTGCATCCCCTTGATCACATGTTGAATAAGTTGTACTAAGCAAGGAATCATGCATGGTAAAAAGATTAGAGTTGCTACAGCACATAAGAGGAAAAAAAGCAGTTGTTTAACCCACAGTCCACCAGGTAGCCATGAAAACATGTCCCATTCCCATCCTTTCCATGTTTGGACAGGTACATGAGCTAACTTTCTTATTCCTTTTGCTATTTGTTTCATCACTTTTCCATTGTCATCTATTTGCAAACAGCAATTTGAGTCATTTAATTTGCCACACACCCCCCCTTCTTCTGCTAATAAATAGTCTAATACCATCCGGTGTTGAAATATTGCATTTCTCATCTGAGTAGATTGGTCAGCAAGAAGGTCAAGAGCGGTAGCTGTCTGGTTACTTATTATTTCAAAGACAGCTTGTAACCTAATTATTCGATTTAAATTATAAATGGGCTCTCTGGCACCTGATATTAATTCATTAGGATTCCAAGTGGCTGGTCCATAGTGTTGTATGATTCGTTCAGGTGGCCATTCATCATCACCCCACTTTTGGGTGCTTCCCCCAGCCAGGGATACATCAATTGACCGCTTTTCCCTAATTAGATCATCATATACCTTGATTCCTAACTGGTTTCCCTGAACCTGTGGTAGCAGAAAGAATAGAGGTCTGATATACCCCACATAACATATCCCTGACCAGTTTGGGGGTAACCTGCGATAGGCATGTTGGCCACAAATCCAGTAATGCCCCTTTAAAGCCCAGGTCCCGTTGGCAAAGGGACCCTCCCAATTTTCATGATCCACTGGGGAGTCAAAATACAGCTTGCTTCCTGGGCCTAGTGGTCCCCCAACAATAGTTGCCCCACCATAGGAATCACAGTATTTGCACTTCCATGCTCCCACAGAGGTTTCCAGCTGCAGTTACATCCCAGATCTGTCTTATTAGATTTGGACCAGAACCTGCTAAAAAGGGTTCGAGTTCCATTCCAGTGTTGCCACTTCCACTGATAGTCACGAACGACATGTGTCCTACTTGTGGAATTATCGCGGGGACAACTTAAAAATAGGGAGTCAAAAAACTTATCCCTTCCCACTGCTTTACAGCCTTCCAAATCTTTCTGGTAATTATGGTAGGAACACTTTACCCAGCTACCATTTGAGAGCTTAACATGAGTTTGATTCCATCTGCCCTGATATCTGGAACAATCATAAGGAAGGCAGTTGGGGGTCCAACAATCTAAACCCAAAGATAAAGTCCAGTCACAAACACTTTTTCCCACGTATTTGCTTCCTGTTCTATTCAGACAATAAGTTCCTCTTTCAGAAGAATGAAGCTGCCATGGACTTCCTTCTTCATCCCAGAATCCTGTTCCATTATGGACCTCACTCAGGGTGCTAACCCACCATTTAGGTTCGACTGGGCTGGCCACCCATGGCCAGTTTTCAGATCCTCCGGGCCCCCCACAGACCCAGCAATTGCTAAGGTTAAAGGTTTTTGCTACTTCTTCTCCTAAAGTTAAAAACTTATTTTCCCATTCCTGGCCCCACCCTAACTGACAGTATAAAGGTAAGATTATTAAGAGAAACATTCTAATGGTGTTATGTAATTCCCCAAACTAATTTTTACTTTCACGTTGTTTTCTGCACCTGTGGTTAGTGAAGGCACAGAAACAGCCCAACACAAAGAAAACAGTGACAGCAAAGGGCTGGCCCCCAGCCAGACTGGAGATCCGAGAGGAGGGATGCCCACACAAACTGTTTCAGCAGGCAGTCCGTGGGTGGGCATACGAGGCTTCCCTCGATGTCGACGCACTTGCTACTGCTCCAGTCCGCCCCTGCGGAGTGTCAGTCGTGGCTTCCCGTCCCTCTCCTCCAGATGAGATGTCCAAATCTCTGGGCCCTCAGAGACCTTGACCCGAGTGTGATGGGTCCACCCGTGTTCAGCTGTCTTGACGGCTGTTTCTGTGGTCAGCAACACCTGGAACGGTCCACGCCACTTCACCACCAGCGGTGCTTCTTTATACTCTTTAATTAGGACCCAGTCTCCTGGCTGGATGTTGTGAACAGCAAAGTCCAAAGGCAGGGTCTGTGCTAGCTGAGCCTCCTGTCGAAGAGATTTCACAAGAGACAGTACCCGAGACACATAATGTTTCAAATACACATCACTTATCTCTACCCCCCCACTAGGCTGAGAGTTGCAAGGGTAAGGAATTCCAAACATTAACTCAAAGGGAGATAATTGAATATCTTCCCTGGGTCTGGCCCTTATTCTTGCCAATGCCAGGGGCAGGAGCCGTACCCACGGCATCTTGGTTTCTATCACCAGCTTCAGAAGGTGTTTTTTTATTTCTCCATTCATTCTTTCAACCCGACCCGAACTCTGGGGGTGCCAGGGGGTATGCAGGTTCCATTGTATCCCTAAAGCAGCCATAACTCCTTGAAGAATTTTTCCTGTAAAATGAGTTCCCCTATCTGAGTCTATTGCTTCTACAATTCCATATCTTGGAATTATTTGTTCCAAAAATACTTTAACAACTGATCCTGTAGTTGCTGAAACAGTGGGGAATGCTTCTGGCCACCCTGTTAATTGACATACTATTACCAGAAGATATTTAAACCTTGCCACTCGGGGCATCTCAGTAAAATCTACCTGACATCTCTGGAAGGGACGTACAGCCCAAGGCCTCCCTCCCCGGGCAAGTTTCTTTGTAACTTTGTTATTGGTTCTAGCACAAGTCAAACAACCCTCAATAGCCCGTTTTGCCAAGCTAAAGAGACCCACAGCAGCATACATTTTTAGGAAGGCTTCTGCCAACCCTCGAGAGCCCCAATGACTCCCTTCATGAAGTTGTTTTAACAATTGCAAGGCCAGAGCTTTTGGGATCCACTGCCTCCCATCCCTTGTAAACCAATTATTTCCTCTTTCTTCTGCCCCACTTTTTTTAATTATCTCAAGTTCTTCTGGTGGGAAAGACAGTTTCTCTGGCAGCGGTGCAGTTACTGGGAGTAAGGGGAGGATCTTAGAGATTTCTGGCAACAATGCAGCTTTCCGGGCTTCTTCATCAGCCAGTCGATTTCCTATTGCCTCCTCTGAGTACCCTGCCTGATGCCCCTTAATGTGGATTATTGCCACCCTTTGTGGTAAATTCACCACCTCTAATAGGCGAGAGACTAGGTTTTCATGGGCTAAGGTTTTTCCCCTACAATTTAATAAACCTCGTTCTTCCCACAGTTTCCCAAATGCATGTATTACCCCATATGCATATTTAGAATCAGTAAAAACATTCACTGTCTTATCCCGGTATAACTTACAGGCTCTGATCAGGGCATACAGCTCAGCTGTCTGGGCTGACCAGGTGGGCGGTAACCTCCCCCCTTCCTTTAATTGTTTCCCACTCACGATAGAGTATCCTGTAAAACGCTTCCCGTTTATCACTCTTGACGACCCATCAATGAACACATTCTCTCCCTCAGGCCAGGGAGTATCTCTCAAATCTTCCCTAGCTCTAGTCTGGAGATCTATAACCTGGATACAATCATGGCTTTCCTCCTGTCTTCCCCTTTCTACAGGGCCATTTAAACAGGAGGCTGGATTAAAATTTTCCCCATTTTTAAATTCTAAATCTTCCTGTTCCATTAAACAAGATTCATACTGTAATAATCGAGCGCTCGTCATCCACTTAGAGGCTCTCTCAGTTAACAAAGCTTTAATCTGATGTGAAACCTTTACGATCAGATACCCTCCCCTTGTAAGCTTTCTTGCCTCAGCCACCATCAGAGCTGTGGCTGCACAGTTCTGTAGACAGTGGGGCCAGCCTCTGGCCACTGGGTCTAACAACTTAGAGAAATAGGCGACAGGTCTTCGTGTCCCTCCATGTTCTTGTACCAAAATTCCTTTAGCATGTCCCAGTTTAACATCCACATGTAGTTGAAATTCTTTTTCTGCATCTGGAAGAGCTAAGACTGGGGCATTAAATAATTTGTCTTTTAATTTTCTGAAGCTTTGCTCTCCTTCCGGTGTCCATACCACGACATTAGGACTGTTTTGGGTTAAGAAGTTATATAAAGGTCTAGCTATGACAGAAAAATCCTCGATCCAGGCTCTACAGTACCCAACCAACCCTAAAAATTGCCGTAGCTCCTTTTTAGTTTGGGGTAATGGTATTTGCAAAATCCCTTTTATTCTTTCTGGATCAATACACCGTAACCCCTCAGTCAGAATGTGTCCCAAATATTTGACCTTTTTTTCTACTAACTGAGCTTTCTTTTTGGACACTCTAAGTCCCTTTTTTGCAAGGAAATTAAGCAGTTTTACAGTAGCCTCTTCAACCACCTTTTCCTGCTCCCCCGATAACAGCAAATCATCTACATATTGCAACAGCTTAACTCCTGAGGGTGGAGTGAACTCTCTTAATATTTTCTGCAAAGCTTGTCCAAACAAAACCGGTGATTCTGTATATCCCTGGGGAAGGACTGTCCACGTCAACTGTTGTTTTATCATCTTCCCTCCTTCCTCCTGTTCCCATTCAAAGGCAAAATACTGTTTACTATCTTCTGTAATCGGACACCCCCAGAAAGCATCCTTCAAATCCAGTACAGAATAATACCGATGTGAAGAAGGGATCTGATTTAGGATTGTATATGGATCCGGAACTGTGGGATGCCTTGGTTTGACAATTTCATTTATTATTCTTAAATCCTGCACCATTCTGTATGTTCCATCTGGTTTCTTAACCGGCAGGATAGGGGTATTATAAGGAGACATACATTACTCTAACAGACCTGCTTTTAGCAGGGACTCAATAACAGGCTGTAACCCCTTCTTTCCCTCCCTTGAAATAGGATATTGCTTTTTAGATACCACTTGTCCCGGTTGTTTTAAAGTAATTTGGAGAGGTTCTATATCTAGTTTTCCATATTTCCCTGGGGCTGCCCACACTTCCGGATTTATTTCGGTATAAGCCTTCTCAGATATTTTACACAAAGATACTACAGTTTTGGACTCCGTGTCACTTCTTACGATACTAATTTGCATTCCCATTCTAGCCATCAGATCTCTTCCCAGTAAATTACAATCACAATTAGGAACAAACAGGAATTCATGCAGTTCAAACCTGTCCCCCACATCGATTAACAGTGGTTGAATAAAATACACTCGCTCATCCTTTCCACTCACTCCTTGAATAACCACAGATCTTTTTGACAATTTCCCCCCTCTAGGTATAAAATTTAAGGTGGATCGGGAGGCTCCTGTGTCTACCAAAAAACACACCTCCTCTCGATCCGGACCCACCTTAAAAGTTATCAAGGGCTCCTGAGTAGTGGGTCCTTGATATAATAGGAGCCCCTGACACCCCTAACAATCCATTTCCATTATCCTCTGGACTTCCTCCTCCTGAGGGTCCAGCTGTTTCTGCGGACACTCATTTTTCCAATGCCCTTCTGCCCTGCAGATAGCACACTGGTTTCTCCCCAGCCGCGGTTTGGGTTGGCTTTCCCCTGCCGAAGAGGGGATGCCTCTGCCACCTCCCTGTGGCCGACCCCGTCCCCTCTGTCCCGGGGGACCCCTTGGACCCTACGGTTTATTCCTCCGGGGCTGCAAAAACTCTGCCATCATCTTTGCCTTAGCCTTTGCCTTTTCCTCATCCCTTCTCACATATATCTGCTGTGCTTTTCTAACCAATTCTTCCAGAGGCTTATTTTGCCACTCTTCATCTTTCTGTACTCCTTTTCTTATATCAGGCCAAGCCTTAGTAACAAATTGCACTTTCAGCAATGTGTCAAAGGCTGGACCCTCAGGATCCATCCCCCCATGTTTCCTCAAGGCATCCATAATCCTCTCCAACCAATGAGAGGGACTTTCCTGTTTCTCCTGTTCTAACGACATAGCCTTAGCTACGTTGTTAGCTTTGGGAGCAGCTGACTTGATTGCCCTAATCAGATAAGCATGGTAATCACGGAGGCGAGCCAAACTAGCCTGGTTATTTGGGTCCCACTGGGGGTCCGCCTGGGGGATGGCATCATCCACCGTAGGTGCGTTGGGTCCAGCCCCCCCTGCTGCTTGTGGATGTTCATCCTCCCACAGCTGCCGAGCTTTCTGCAAAATCATTCGTTTCTCTGATGACCCAAACAAAATTCCCAAAAGAAAATCCCAATCCTTCCATGTATAATCCGCATTTCCCAAATATTCCTCTATCTTTTCCCCCACCCCTATGGGATCATCCAAATATGGGGGTAATTCTTTTTTCAACCCTCTTATATCCTGGGTAGTAAGTGGTACAATCACAAACCCAAATCCTCCTCCTTGACCCCCCAAAGGAACTTGACGAGTGGCATCTGGTGTACCCCTGTCTCTTGGGGGGTTTCTGATGCCCTAAATTGAGTTCCTCTTCTAGTTCTAGGGGGTGATACCACATGCTGCTCCCCTCCCCCTGCAACATCGTTATTCTCAGGTGGGGCTGTAGGAATAATATTTCCATGATTCCTTTGCTCTGAAAGTTGAGGGTATAGGTGACCTGCAGCTGGCCCTGGGTCAGCTGGCAACACTGGAGGACAAGGCGGGGGAAGGTGCTGAAAAACATCCCAATCCTCCCCTTTTTCTTCTTCTCCATTTCTTTTTCTTAATACATAGATTTCTCCTGTTGCTTGTCTAACCCATATTAATCCACATTCCCTTTCAATCCACCCTTTCCAATTCTCCTCTAAATACCTCCACAGAATACGACACAAATGAATTTTATCTGATCCATAACATGGCCACAAAAGCCCCTTTTCCAACTTATACTCCGGCCACACAAAATAACAATATTTTACCATTATTTCCCTAGTTACTTCTGGGTGAATATACAATCTGTCCCAAGACCTCAGCATTCTCCCCAAGGGACTCTCCGGGGGTATTATGGGATCCTTTTTGCCATGGCCTTTTCCCGGCTTCACCCTTCCAACCCTCCGTGGGTTCCCCGTTTCACCTGTGCTGCCCTCCATGGGCGCCCTCCCAGGTGTACCTGTGCTGCCCTCCATGGGCGCCCTCCCAGGTTTGCTCCCCGAGGATCCCATCTTACTCACCGGTGAGATTTTCAGTGGTCCTTCCCTGCGGACTCTTCACGGACCCCTGGTCCGCCACTCGTCTGTCTCCTGGACAGTCTCGGGAACCCAATCGATCGCCCGGTGCCAGCCGGCACCCAGGGGAGCTGATCACCGAAACTGGGTGAGGCGCGCCTTCAGCTCCACCGCTGCCTGCTGCCCCGGACGGTGGAAATATCCCGGACACGAGCCCCCAATTTGTAAGGAAAATTAATCCACAAACACCAGAGGTTTATGTCCAAAAAGGAGACAGAGGAGTCCTTTTTGCTTTATTCGAATAAAGGGAGAGGCCATGGGGCATTCCCCTGGGATCTCTCAAATTTTTGGAGGACGCAGCCTCCCTTTTTATCCTAATTTCCCGGCCGCTTTTCCCTCTCTCTTTCCCCATTGGCTGAGGTACTTGAGAGGCACAGACTTCCCGGAACGCCTGACACCTGACATTCCCCTCTAATGTATAACCCTCCCTTTTAATTTTTAATTCTTGTAGAATTCATAGTTTCCCCCCCCTGTTGCTCTTTCATCTCCTGTTACCCAATTTCATTTACCAGCAAACCTACAGTTTGTTTGTAAATGCAAATCTCTTTTTCCATTCATCAATCAGTGTAATCCCTCCCATTGTTTTGTTTATCTCTAGGTGCTAACTTTATCTACCAACAGATCTACAACTTATTTGTAAAGACAAATGTAACATTCCTCTCATGCGAATTCATCTCCTGTCATCCCCAGAGGCTTCAGAGCCCCTCATAACAAAATTCAGAGCCCCTCATAACACAATTACCGCACCTAAAACTCCTGCCACGCCCCGCGTCCTAAAGAGCCTGGTTAGAGCCCTCCAAGCTCCCCCCAAGTGCTCTTGAACCGTATACATCCTTCGACAACAGCCTCAAGTCGCAGCTCAGATGCAAAAGTCTCCTCTAAGTGCCTTCCCCACCTCAAAATTCCCCATCGGAGCCACTTCCGGGACTACAGCTCCCATCATGCTATGCGGTTCCTGCAGAGTTCTACTCAAGCCGGGACTTCATCTCCCATCATGCACCGCGCCCCACCGAGAGACATTGCACCTGCACCTAGAACTCCCATGATGCTCCGCGGCCCAATTCAACTGTGTTATACCCGCGCCTACAACTCCCATCATCCCCCGCGCCCCAGAGAGCCCGTTAGAGCCCCCAGTTCCCTCCCGGACCTCGAAGGGCCCCACCTTCCCCTCCCTGACCTGCAAGTTTCCCCTCTGCCCCACCAAGACTTTCCCGAACCCTGAAGCGTCCATCCGAATCCCTGTGCGCCCTGCCCAGTGCCAACCCAGCTCCCCGAAGTGTCCTCCAGACACTCAAGTTCTCTCTAAATTCCCTCCCCAGACACAAAACTGCCCCAAATGTACCTCAGGAATGTCTCCATGCATCCCAAAGTGGCCTCTTTTACCTTGTCTGAGAAAATTGTTTTAAAAAAATACTAAAGGACTATAAATAGGACTAATAAGAAAAAAGTGGGAGAAATGAATAGCCAATATTGGTCAATTAACTAATGAAGGGAATTGTGTTACTTAGAACCAATGAACCAAAATTTTTTTGGTTCCTAAAAATGTATTGATTTTTTACATAAATATAAAAATAAGATAATAGAATATAGAATAATATTATTATAAAAAAGAAAATTTTTTATAAATTTTAAATTTAAACTATTATTATAAATTTTATTTACAAAGAAAAATGCATAATTTTGTTTTAAGACTTTGGGATTTCAGTTCTATGTGCCCAATTTCAGACGTGGTGAGTTTGGAGGTGAGGAGCAGTTTGTCCCAATAGGGTCAGCTGCAAGAAGCTCATTCTTGTCTGTGTCCAAACCTCCTAAGGAGACATTCAGCACCAATATAATTTAAGGAGCTTAAGTTACCTCTAGTCTGAACTGAAAAAATAAAATAATATGCCCGTGATTAAAACCAAAATTTATAAGGTGCACTTTGAAATCTCCTTCCATGACAGAACTCTAGACTGATTCAAATCAGTTGCACAAGCCCTGGAGACATGAAAACAAGTGAAGAAAGACAAAGTGATCCTGAAAACTTTCTGTATTTTAATCAATCCCATGGTGGATTTGGGGCTGAGTCCAGGATCCTCAGGCACTGAGAGAAGGTTGAAGAAGCTGCCCAAGGAGTCAGAAGCAAAACTCCAAGTCCCTTGGAGCATCAGTGGCCCCACTGAGGGCAGGGACTGCCAAAGGCTCCCCAGGCACTGGTGAGAGCAGATCCTTGAGGGCAGGATTGCAGGAGCCAAAGGCTGTGAGCAGGAACTGCAATGCTGAGCAAGGCCTGGGCTGGTTGGAGGCAGCAGAAAGGCCAAGGCCTGAGCCCAGGCCTGGCCCAGCAGGGCCTGTCCCTCACGGGTGGCTCGGGGTGAAACACTTAAAAAATTAGGATTTTAGTTACCTTGCTGAAAATAATTAAAAGTTAGAAGTTAGAAGGGAGTAGTTATCTGAAACTTACATATTTGATTGTCTGTCATTTTATGTTTGCTCAGCTGCTCTTGCAGTGGGAAAAGACAAAACTAATGAGCTGATCCAAAGGAACATTGACAATGCAACCAGAACCCCATTCTTTGAAAAACTGGACTAACCCCAAAAATCATTTATATTGTCATTGATAGAAAATGACCCCAGACTTAATTTAAGAAGTCAATCACACATGCTTAATAGCTATTCAAGCTAATTATCATAGGAAGCAGGGAATGGGAGGGGCTGTTATTATGAATATGTATTTGTTTGAATCCTTTGCTAATAAAGAGACTTTGTGATCACCTGTGATTTTGCAGTGCGTATTAGAGGATTACCTCACACTGCTGCCCAGCACTGAATAAACATTCACTTTCTAACTTTAAATTGTTAGAGAGTCTTTTGTCTGTCACAGCTGAGTATCGGTAATAGACCTATACTCATATTTTGGTAAATCAGGGGCTGTTCCTGGGACAGTGAGATTTGGGGGGCAGCAAGGACAAATGTCATCAACCTGTGTGACACTGCAGATGCTCATGGAACCAAGGGCCAGTGTGACACAGCAGGGCCTCATGGAAACAAGAGGCCATTGTGAGTCTGCGGGGCTGTAACACCCCAGAACTCTGAATGCTGGGGGTGACCAAAGGTTCCTTTACTCGAGTTTGGTGCATAGAAGAAATCCCAGCCAGATATTCTCAAGAGGTCAAAATGAAACCAAAATTTTACTGGCAAAGTATAAAAAAATCAAGAAACTTTGGAAAAGGATTTAATACAACGTCCAATTCAACATAAAACAGTTATCATAGCAACTTGAATAACTTAGCTCATTTAACCTTAGAAACCTTCTAACACTTAAATTGTTGTGGTGCCCAAAAGTGTTCCCTATAAAAAGCATTAGGAGAGGAGAAAGACAGAAAGACAGCAGCTCTGTAGAGAGACACACACATGGCTACCAACTCCTGGGGTTCCAGTGTGGGTGAGACACAGACCCCAGCAGAATGCAGGGTACACACCATGGGCTGAACACCTGCTCCGTGTTTTAAGCCCCTGGGCATTCGTGGGCCTCCCACGGTTGGATTTGTGATTGCTCGGCAATCAGAGCCTGGGTCAGCACCAGCCCACTGTGTGACTGACTGACAGCTCATCCCGAGGTGTCTGGGACATTGATCTCATCCGGGCTCTGACAGCGACCATGGTGACACTGCAGAACCTCATGGAACCAAGGAGATCACTGTGACACTCTGGTGCCTCATGGAGTCAGTGGGATCCTTGTGAAACTCAAGGTCCCTATGAAACCAAGGGCCAGTGATGAAGCAGTGGGGCCATAGAACCAAGGAGCCACTGTGATACAGCGGGGCCACATGGACCCCAGGGGCCATGGTGATATTGCAGGACCTTATGGAATCAAGAGGTTATTTTGACACTACAGAAGCAAAGAGAATATTGTGACAAGGAGAATATTGTGTCACTACAGGCACTCATGGACTCAAGGAGACCATGGTGACACTGTGGGGCCCCACGGAACCAAGGGAACACGGAACAGGTCTGGCTGGCTGGGCCTCCTGGGGGCCACCTGACTGGTCTGACTGACATTGCCGTGTGGAGGATCTCTTCTCATCTGCTACTGAAACACTGGGGCTCTGGGCTTTCCTTCCTATCGAAAAGAACTGTTATTCTCCTTTAGATACCCATGGCCAAAACTGTGAATCCACCTCCACAATTCCCTATATGCATGGACAGCTCCAACACCAAAGCTGCCATGACTGACAAGTCTGGCTCACCTTGGCTTCCTGTGGCTCTCATCTGCTTTTGAAACACTGGCACTCTGTGCTTTTCTTCCTAAAGAAAACAGCTCTTCATCCATTCCAGGCACCCACAACCAAAAAATCCCTCAAAAATCCCCCAAAAATGCCAAAAATACCTCCAAAAATCCCTATGTCCAAGGATTGCCCCCAGATGAAAGGTGCCAGGAGAGACAGGTCAGGCTGGCTTGGCCTAAGGATGACCACCTCTCATCTTCTTCCACAACACTTGGACTTCACGCTTTTCATTCCTATAGGAAAATTCCATGTACCTCAGCCAGGCCCCCATAGCCAAAACAGGGATTTCACCTCCAAAACTCTGTTCATCCATGGGTTGCTCCCAAGTAAAAGCTGCCAGGACAGAAAGGTCTGACTGCCCTTGACCTCTTGGGGGATGTCTCTCACCTGCTTCTGAAACACTTGGGCTCTGTGCTTTCCTTCCTATGGAAAAGAACCATCCTTTTTATCTATGCAGGAATGGCTGAATGTGGAATTCCCCCTCCAAAATTTCTTATATCCAAAGGTTCCTTTCAGAAAAAAAGCTGCCAGGGTAGAGAGGTTTACCTGGTCTTGGACTCTGATGGCCACCTTTGTTCTTTTAGGGATCTCCAAGCGCAAAAGACACAGCAGGGGACAAAACCAGTTTACTTTTGCAAAAGATGCACTTTTATTTAGTGCCAACAAAATGGGATAGCGGGACAGAGAGAGAGAGAGAGAGACAGAGACAGAGAGAGAAAAAAGGGGTTGGGATTATAGCTACCAAGACGGGCAGACCATCCTCATGGAACCAGCCAATAGATGTCCGTTGCCGTCCGGGGAGATCTCAGGGGTCTTCAGTTTGAAGGTATGTTTTTTTGAAGGTATGTCTTTTCCAAGGTGTCAGGCGACTGGCCAAAAGGCGGGAAGATTTATGGGCTATTGTATGTGGAGATCGTTGCTCAAAGAAGCAGGTGGAAACAGGACGGTGCACAAGTGGCCTGCGTGGGAGCAGTGCATCATGGCAAGCTCCAGGCCCACAGCCTGCGTAGGAGCAGCGCACCATGGCAAGCTCCAGGCACACCAACGGTCCTTGTGACCAGTCCTGCAGTAAGTGGCCTGCGTAAGAGCAACACACCGTGACCAGTTCATTGTTCTCACACCTGAGGGAGCAGACCGGCCCTGGTTGGGATGGGCACCACCTGAGAACAGTCACTTGGCATTCTTCTCTTCCCTGGCCAGGGCCTTTAAACTGCAGTTCTTTAGGCCTCAGGAGAGGGTCGTTGGGCAGAACAAACGAGAGGCTTTTAGATAGACTCTTACTTATGGGGACAATCTTTGCAAATAAGGAAATTTAGAGAAGGAATCTCAGCTTTGGCCCCGTCCACCTCAGGGAGAAGGACAGATCTTTTCCATAGGAAGGAAAGCACAGAGCCCCAGTGCTTCAGCAGCAGATGAGCAGCAGCCCTCGTCATGCCAAGGTCAGCCAGACCTGTCAAGTGGCCTCTGGGAGGCCCAGCCAGCCGACCTGTTCCATGTTTCCTTGGTTCCATGGGACCCCACAGTGTCACAATGTTCTCCTTGGTTCTGAAGTGGCACAATGGCCCTGTGCTTCCGTGATACTTTGCAATGTCACAATGGGTTCTTGGTTCCACAAAGCCCCGAAGTGTCACCATGGCCCCTCGGCTCCATGCGGTCCTGCTGTGTCAGAATGGTTCCTCTGTGACACTCTGGGCCCCACGGTGTCACAGCGGCCCCTTGGTTCCGTGAGGTTCTGCAGTGTCACCATGGTGTTCTTGGACCCTCATTGTCACAACTGACCCATGGTTCCATGAGATTCTGCAGTGTCACCATGGTCGCTGTCAGAGGCTGGATGAGATCAATGTGCCAGACCCCTTGGGATGCTCTGAGTGCCTGTGTTGGGCCCAGGGCAGGTCAGGCCTTGGATTATGGCAGGAGAGAGCCCTGCCCACAGCCACGGTCTGGCACAGCTGTCAATCACACAGTGGGGCAGTGCTCACCCAGTGCTGATTGGCTGAGCTGTCAATCAATCACACAGCAGGTGGTGCTAACCCTGACTCTGATTGGCCAAGCAACCAGAAGTGCCACCTAAAGGGCGGGCCCACAAGAGCCAAAGGGTTTAAACATGGAGCGTGGATTTGATGCCTTATGATCCAAGTTTTCTGTTCTGCTTGGGTATGCTTTCTGTTGTGCTTTAGGGTGATAAAGGCGAAATAGTCCGATACCAGCTATGGACTCAAGGACAGTTTCTTCAGACTCCAGGCCCAAAGTATAAGCAACGGGAGAAGAGGAGGGCGGGCCAGCCAGGAGAAGGGGAGGAGGACACCTTACAATTGGAGACTATTAATTGGATGGTTGACTCCTGTATGTAAATGGACTGAAGTCTATAGAAATGTGAAATCATGTGACCAAGGTCTCTTTTGCATCGACCTTGGAGCCACTCGGGCAGGGCAGGGGCCACGCTGTGGCACTGTTGCTGCCAGGATGTGGCCTTTGAAGGCCTTTCAATAAATACCTATTTATTTCCCCTAACTCTGTGTGATCTCTGTTCCAGCTCCTAAAGGCAACAACCCTGTTGTAAACCATAGCAGGACCAATCACTCTCCTGGTATTAGGATTAACTTTTGGCCCCTGCATCTTTAATAAAATCATAAAAATTGTAAAAAGACGACTAGAGACAGCACACATAATGATCATTCGAGCTAAATAGGAGCAAATACCTAGTGATCGAGAGGTAATTGAAACCCTTGCTGAGTCATAGAGTATTGAAATGTTTTAATGAACATAATGGTAAAAGAGAATAGGAGGGATTGTGATACAGTGTAAGCACTTTGTTCATTAAAAGTCCCAGTAAGGAATAATGAAAATCAGCAGGAGGTGAGAAGGGTATAGACTTTGACATAGTTTCAAATCATTGAGTATGGTATGCATAATTTATGTTGAAATTAGCAGCTATTAAGCAGTTTTTAAGGATTTTCCACTAGGCTAGGAGGAATAAACAAGGAAAGAACCCGGCACCTCTCCCCTGTTGCAACCACCAGAATTCCAGATTACGGACCCCCCCCCCAGCAACGGGCCTCGCAGATGCAGAGTACTCCAAGGAAGGACAGGTCAGCTGAATTAGAACTGCATAAAAAGACCATGGGGGGAGAGGGAAATTGTGCTCCGTTTGTGGAGCAGTGCCTCCCAGCCGCCCAGCGCGGTTTTGCTTACTGCCCCTTGCTGAATAAACTCTCATTGATTAGGACTTACTTGATTCGGTTTTCATTCTCAGTCTATAACATTGCTGATGTCAGTGTATGAACAAGAAAGGAATAAATGTGGAAAAAAAATGATCTTCTCTCTTTTTGTTTTTAAATGAAATATGTTATAAATGAAATGAAAGCTTAGACAAGTCCTGCCTTATGCTCACATTTCTGGCAGTAGCTCTGTTTCAGGTGACCTGCAGCCCAAATTGCTCTAGCTCACACGTTCTTTAGAATGGCTGATTAGGTCTATTCTAAAGTGAATTAGTCACTGAATGGACTCAAGATAAACAGACAAGAATCTTTAAATGGATTAGTTACTGCACAGAATAAACAAAAGAACTGCACGGTGATACAAACACAATGCACAATAAAGTTACTTATATTACAGCTAGTGAAGAAATAGCAGATATCAGGAGTCAATGTAACTTAGCAATGAATTGATGAGGGAGTACACATGGAACCCTTTCATCCAGCTTCCAGAAAAGGAACCACAAAGATGCATCCAGATTGGGAGAGAAGTCCAACCCATTTCCAGGGACTATGCAGTAGAATTCTGCTTTGCCAAAGTTTTGCGTGGCTTTTCTAGTTTGTACAGTGAAATGTGAGTCACCCAGAAATTCAAGGCTTATCTCCCTTCAGCTGCTCACAAAGCAAGCTGTTCATGGTAAGCTGGGAATTCCACCTGCCTGGCACCAGAGAGAACTCAGGACAGGACAGATGTCCGGCCTGGGTTATCTCAGCAATTCCTGAGAGGGGGAAGATGCCCTGAGTTATGGCCCAGCTGATGGACAGAACAGATGAGCTCTGCTGGGCCATAGGGGAAGTCCTGCTGCAGGAACCTCATGGAACCAAGGGTGCATTGTGACACTGTGATGCCTCCTGGAACCAAGGAGACCTTGGTGACACCAATGAACCTCATGGAACCAAGGGTCCATTGTGACACTTTGGAACTACAGAGACCATTGCTGAGCACAGAACCTCATGGAACAAAAAGTCCATTGTGACAGATCAAGGCCTCATGGATTAAAAAAGAGCATTGTGACACTGTGGGGCCCCATGGAACCAAATATCCACTGTGACAGTACAGAACCTGGGGGAACCAAAGGGGCCTTTGTGACATTGCAAGGCCTCAGGGAACCAAGGAATGCAAAGGCCTCAAACATTCCTTGCAGGGTTCTGCCTTGGGCATGAAGAATTTCCTTCATGGCCCCTTGTTTCTATTTGCAGTGGAGAAATGTAAGAATTTTAAAATGCTTGAAAAAAATTGAAACCCCCTCTTTCCCTGAGTGGTGTCAGTTCTCAGAAACTCAGTGTGGAAAGGAAAAAGTAAAGAACCTTTGAAAGCTGAAGCACCCAGAGGCATTGAGCCCCACTGAGTGTTGTTACTGACAAAGGCTCTCAAGAGACTAATTAAAGCAGATAATTGGAGGCCATGATTGCACAAAGCTCTCAGAGACTCCAAGACAAAAGCAAAACCCAAAGTCCTCTGAAAAACCTGCAGTCCCTGGGAGCATGAAGGAGCCCCCAGGGCCATTCCTGACCAAGGCTCCCCAGGGACTGGTCCCAGCAGATCCCTGAGGCCACTGGGATGTGGGGAGATGCTGAGGGCAGCACAAGGGGTGACAGTGCCCAGCCTTGCTGGGGCTGTGCCAGGAGGCCCCAGTGCCTCAGGACAAGGTGTCTCCTCCCAGCCCTTGGTGGCACAGACCCTGCTGTGCCCCAGGGCACCAAGACTTGGCTTCTCTTTGTCCCCACCTGTCATCTCTGCCTCCAATTTCCTGCTCTTACTGGAACCTGGGGACACTTTCTCAGTTGTGTCCCTCAGTGGGACCCATGAACGGGATCACAAACTTTGGAGTTCGATTATGACTGAATTCTTGAGAGGTTTCCTAACAAACAGTGCCTGTGCCTTGATTTCCCTCTGCTCTGGTGCAGTTCATCAGGAAGTTTTCTACTCCAGTTATGGAGAAATACATCAAAGAGCTTCTGAGAAATACACATTCCTATTCTGAAGGGTGAATTCTATACTGTTGTCTTTAGAGCAGAGGTGACTGTAGCATTCAGTGATTGATATTGATCCTGGCTCTCACCTCAGGAGGTCTGGCCTGCTCAGAGAAGCTGTGCATTGAGGTCTGACCCAGTGTGGACAACCTTGCCCCACATTCCCCAACCCCATCCTGTGTGTCCTTCCTAACCTGGGACCTACTTTCCTTGGAAAAGTAGCTTCACTCAGGAAGAGTGATGTTTCCTTTTTGTTATTTTGCACGAAATCTACAATTTTCCCCAGTGGAAACAGACACATTGTTCATGTGTGTGCCAGCCCCAGCCGCCACCAAGGAGGTTCAGGCCGGGGATCGGTGCTTCGGGGGCGGTACCTGGAGCCGGCGCCATCTTTCCTTTCTGCCTCTAACTCCCATCATGCCTTGCGGCCCCATAGAGCCCCATTGGAGCCGGGACTACAATTCCCGTCATGCCCTGCGTCCCACAGAACCCCTGGTATGCCCCCCATGTTTCCCGTAAATGTCCCCAGACCCACAAGGATCCCTAAGTGCCCCCTCTGCTCCATTCGGGAGCCCCCAAAAGCATCCTCAGATCCCCTGAATGCTCCCAACCCCATAGATGCCCATTACAGCCACTTCTGGGAATTAATCTCCTGCCATTCCCCGTGAGCTCAGAGCACCTTATAACCGAGTCCGACACCTAAATATCCTGCCGTGCCCTGCTGCCTAAAGAGCCCATTTAGAGCTCCCCAAACTCCCCCCAAGTGCTCCCGAACCACATAGGTTTCCTCATGAGAATCCGAACTTGCTGCTCAGAGGCAAAAGTGTCCCCCAAGTGCCCTCCCGAACCCCAAACTCTCAGCAAGAACCACTTCCGGGACTTCAGCGCCCATCAATGCTCTGCAGTCCTGGTAAAAATGCCATTCTAGCTGAGACTTCATCTCCCATCATGCCCTGCGCCTCACCAAGAGGCATTGCAATTGCGCCTACAGCTCCCATGATGTTCTGCAGACACTTTTAACCCTGTTATTCCTGTGCCTACAACTCCCATCACCCCCCGCGCCCCAGAGAGCCTGTTAGAGCCCCCCAAGTGCCTGCCCGGATTCCCCTCCCTGACCTACAAGTGCCCCCTGGACACCCAAGTGCTACTCCAAAGCCCAGACCTTCCCTCAGGATCCCTAAGTTCTCTCTTAGATCTCACTCAATGCCCCCACGTGTCCTCCCGTCCCTCAACTTCCTTCTAAATTCTTTCCCCAGATCCAAAACTACCCCAAATATGTCCCAGAAATGTCTCCCTGGACAGGAAATGCCCACATTGACCCTGCCTGAGAAAATAATGATAATAAAGATGACAAAAAAACTACAAATATTATGAAATATCTTAAAGAGGGAGAAATCAATAACCAATAGATCTTATTTAATTAATGAAGGGAACTGTGTAACTTACAAGGAATGACCAAAAATTTTTTTGGTTGCTAATTACATATAAAGTTTTAAAATAAAAATTAAAAATTAGATTTTTGAAATAAAGAACAGTAATATTTTAAATAAGAAAAATATAACCCTAATTTTAAAATTATGAACATGTTTTTTTTAAAGATGAATTTAGTCGTTTTTTTTAATATTATGTATTCTCAGTCCCAGGTGGGAGATATCATAACATGGTGAGGTTGGGTGTGAGGAGCAGGTTGTCTAAACGGTCAGCCCACAAGAGGCTCTTTCTTCAACATGTCCAGACCTCATAAGGAGATATTTGGCATCAAGATCACTTGGGGAATGCTTCTATCACCATCTCTCTGAACTGAAAAAAAGAAAAACATTCCCATGAAAATAAGGTCATGAGGCGCATATTGAAATCTTCCTCCTTTACAGAACTCCAAACTGACTCCAAGCAGCTGCACAAGCCCTGGAGACATGAAAACAAGTGAAGGAAGACAGAGCTCCTCAGGGATTTCTGTATTTTAATGATCCCCATGCTGGATTGGGGCTGAGTCCAGGAGCCCCAGGCACTGAGAGAAGGTTGAAGAAGCTGCCCAAGGAGTCAGAAGCAAAACTCCAAGTCCCTTGGAGCATCAGTGGCCCCACTGAGGGCAGGGACTGCGAAAAGCTCCCCAGGCACTGGTGAGAGCAGATCCTTGAGGGCAGGATTGCAGGAGCCAAAGGCTGTGAGCAGGAACTGCAATGCTGAGCAAGGACTGGGCTGGTTGGAGGCAGCAGAAAGGCCAAGGCCTGAGCCCAGGCCTGGCCCAGCAGGGCCTGTCCCTCACGGATGGCTCGGGGCTGTTCCTGGGGCACTGGGATGGGAGGGGCAGCAAGGACAAATGGCACAAACCTGTGTGACACTGCAGATGCTCATGGAACCAAGGGCCAGTGTGACACAGCAGGGCCTCATGGAAACAAGAGGCCATTGTGAGCCTGCGGGGCTGTAACACCCCAGAACTCTGAAATGCTGGGGGTGACCAAAGGTTCCTTTACTCGAGTTTGGTGCACAGGAGAAACACCAGCCAGATATTCTCAACATGGCCAGATGCAAATAATATTCTTAGTAGGAAGGGACACACAAGGATCAGCAATTCCAGCTGTTAAACGAATGGTCCAGTGATACAAGCACCATGCTCTAACCAGCTCAGCTAAGAGGCCAAATGACACAAAGGAACTTGGGCAAAGGGTTTAATACAACATCCAATTCAACATAAAACTCTTAGCATAACATTAACTTAATTTAACCTAAAAACCTTTAACCATTTAGATGTTTAGTTACCTCAGAATTTTCCAGGTAAATAGGACTAGATAGAGGACAAATAGAGAACAACAGAAGATCTATAGAAAGACACACATATAGGCACCAGCTGCTCGTGTTCCAGCACTACTCAAAGAAAATCCCCAACAGAAGGCAGGATCCAGGCCAGGGGCTGACCTCCTGCTCTGGGTTTAACCTCTGGACCAGCATGGGCCCGCCCCTTTGGACAGACTGTCAGCTTCTTGTCCAATCAGAGTCAGGGTTGGCACCAGGAGGTAGTGTGTGATTGATTGAAAGCTCCACCAATCAGATCTGGGTGAGCCCTGCCTGCTGTGTGATTGATAGACAGCTCGGCCAATCAGAGCTGGGGAGTACCATGGCTTTGGGCAGGGCTCTGTCCCCCCAGAGACCAAGGCCTGAGCCAACTCGGGTCCCACACGGGCACTCTGAGCATCCCAGGGTGTCTGGGACATCGATCTCATCCAGCCTCTGACAGCGACCATGGTGACACTGCGGAACCTCACGGCCATGGTGACACCGTGGGGCCCAGAGTGTCACAGAGGAGCCGTTGTGACACAGCAGGACCACATGGAGCCGAGGGGCCATGGTGACACTTCAGGGCTTTGTGGAACCAAGAACCCATTGTGACATTGCAAAGTGTCATGGAAGCACAGGGCCATTGTCCCACTTCAGAACCAAGGAGAACATTGTGACACTGTGGGGTCCCATGGAACCAAGGGAACATGGAACAGGTCGGCTGGCTGGGCCTCCCAGAGGCCACTTGACAGGTCTGGCTGACCTTGGCATGACGAGGGCTGCTGCTCATTTGCTGCTGAAGCACGGGGGCTCTGTGCTTTCCTTCCTATGGAAAAGAACTGTCCTTCTCATCAAGGTACCCATGGCCAAAATTCTGAATTTTCCTCCAAATTTCCTCATATTCAAAGATTGCTCCCAGATGAAATCTGCCAGGAGAGACAGATCTGGCTGACTGTAGCTTTCTAAGGGCTGGCTCTCATCTGTCTTTGAAACACTGGAGCTCTGTTCTTTCCTTCCTAATGAAAAGGACTCTCCTTTCTGGCCAGGCAGCCATGGCCAAAACTCAGATTCCACCTGCAAAAATCCCTCTATTGAAGGATAGCCCCAGATGAAAGGTGCCAGGATAGACATCTGGCTGGCTTGCCCTATGGTCCCCACCTCTCATTGTTTTCCAAAACACTTGGGCTTTGCACTTTTTTTTCCTATGGAAAAATCCATCTATCTCGACCAGGTACCTATTGCCAAAACTGGGATTCTACCTCCAAAACTCAGGATTGCTCCCAAGTGAAAGCTGCCAGGAGAGATAGATCTGGCTGCCCTTGGCCTCTTGGGGCTGCCTCCCACCTGCTTTTGAAACACCAGGACTCAGAGCTTTCCTTCCTACAGAAAAGAACCATCCTTTTCATCAAAATGTCTGTGCTCAAAATTGAGACTCAGCCCACAAAATAATGGATATTCAGGAAATTCTCCATGACTAAGCTGCCAGGACTAACAGGCCTGGCTTTCTTGGCTTCCCAATAGACACCTGTCTCCTCTTCTTCCTTTGAAACACCTGAGCTCTGTGCTTTCCTTCCTACAGAAAAGAGCCACCATCCCAATCAATGCAGAAATGGCTGAATGTGGGATTCCACCTCCAAAATTCCCTATATCCTTTCCTATAGAAAACACAGAGTCCCTTTCCTATGGAAAAGGTTTCTTTCACACAGAAGCTTCCAGAACAGAGAGGTTGGGCTGGCCATGGCCTCTGATGGCCGCATTTAATCTGCCCCTGAAACAATGGTGTTCCATGCTTTCCTTCCTATGGAAAAGAACTCTCCTTTTCCTCCAGGTATCCATGCCTGAAATTGATATTTCACCTCCAAAATGCTGTGTATCCAAAGATAGCTTCCAGACAAAATTTGCCACTGCCATCTAATCTGGCTGGGCTTGGTGATTGCCCTCATCTGCCCCAGCAACACTGGGGATGGGTTGTTTCCTTCCTGTGCAGACCATGGTGACACTTTGGATACCCCAAGGATCCAAGGTACTGTTGAGGACCTCGTGGAACCATGAACACCATAATGACACTTCAGGGCCTCATGGAACCAAAGGGCCATTGTGACTCTGCAGAAGCAAGGAGAACATTCTGACACTGAGGGGCCGCATAGAACGAAAGGGGCCATGGAACAGGTCTGGCTGGCTGGGCCTTCCTGGGGCCACCATACAGTTCTGGCTGATCCTGGTGTGTTGAGGGCTGCCTCTCATCAGCCCCTGGAGCACTGGGGCTATGTGCTTGCCTTCCTAGGGAAAAAAAAACATCCCTCTTTCCAGGTACCCATGGCTGAAATTGGTATATCCCCTAAAAGTTCCTTATATGCAAGAGTGACTCCCAGCCAATGTCTGTCAGTACAGGCAGCTCAGGTTGGCTTTGGCCTCCTGAAGGCTGTCCTTTATCTAGCACATAACACTGGGGCTCAGTGTTTTCCACCCAGTGGAAAAGAACTGCCCTTCTCACCTAGGTGTCAATGGCCAAAACTGGGATTCTACTTTCAAAATAACATCTATCCAAGGATTGCACAAGACAAATATAGCCAGGACAGACAGGCCTGATTGCCTTGTCCTCTGGTGATTTTCTTAGACTATGAGCACAATCTTTTAATTTTTCAACAGCATGGAGAGAGCCCAGAGATCACCCAAGGTGGGGTTTGGAGGCCTCAAGCACATGACCACAATACAGGGTCAAAGGAACTCCATGCTCTGTGGAGTGGAGACTGAGAACAGCAGATGAGAGCCATGGGAGGGATTGAAAGGTGGTTTCAGAGATGGTGGATTTTTTTGACATAGTAAAGAACAGCCGGAGAAAGAAAATTAATGCCAAGTGCAGCTGAGGAGGCCCAGAATGGTAAGAAAATAAAAGGGATTTCTGACCCAGGGCAGGGCTGGGGTGCAACACATCCCCCAGAAAGAGTCTGGAGCAGCCCAAGGCTTTGTGTGGCCAGGCAGAGGCAGGCAGGACGCAGAGCTGTCAGGAAAGGAAGGGGCCAGCGAGGTGGGGCAGCCGGGGGATGACGAGAGCCTGCAGGGACAGAGGCGCAGGGCATGGACACCGTACGACAGTCTGAGCTGCAGAGGGCACAGGAATGGGCAGCAGCTGAAAGGCCCTGCCAGAGCCAACTGCTGCAGCACTTGGGCCATGGCTGCTGGCCCTGGACCTGAGGCCAGCAGGGGACAAGTGAGCCTTGCTGTGCTGGGGCCTCATTGCCTCCTTGTCCCTGCTCAGTGGCAGGGGCCGCCCCATGGTCCTGCCCTTGGCATTGCACATCCCCAGAGCCCAGTGCCCCGGGAAGAGCCTGAGCAATGAGGGAGGGACAGGATCTGCCTTGCCAGGGGCTGGGGCTCAGCCCTTGGACCTTTTGCATTCCTGAAACACATCCAGGTTTGGTCAGTACCAGAGACACCTTTCCCTGTTTTGTCCCCTCCTGTCATCACTGCCACCAGTGTTCTGTTTTAACTGGAACCTGGGGACACTTTCTCAGATCGGTTCGTCAGTGGGACCTATTTAAACTTCAATAAACTTTGCAGTTTTAATCTGAGTTTGTGAGAAACTTCTTGAGAAGTTTTTTGAACACGCTCTCAGGGACTGAGTCTGATGGAAACAGCACCAACGCCCTGTGAGAGTCATTAAATTTCTTGTGCTGTGTCTGTGCTGCTGAGCTGGGCTGGGCTCCTGGCACAGCCCCCAAGCTCAACCAAGAAGAGCTTCAAAAAGACATTTCTGCTGAGGAGCAGCTCCTCTCCCAGCCCAGCAGGGCTGAGGGCACTGCCTGCAGGCACTGAGGGCACAGGAGCCAGGCACAGACAGGCTAAAGGCAATCAGGACTGGGAAGACATTGAGCTGAGACTTCACTTGGGGAAACACCGTTACAGCACATGACATGGTGAATGTGTGGGGGTAATGATACCTGGGGTTTTACCTTTTATAATTTTCAGATTCTCTGCTTCTTAATGTGTCTCTCTGAAACTTCATATTACATGTTAGTAAGTTCTCTTCACAGGCTACTTAGACAAAACAATCTCTTCCCAGCTAAAGTATCAAGGACAACCAGTACCCACAAATCATAAACAATGTCTAAGGGCAGGGGGCAAGTCAGGGGGCTGAGACTCCATAACCAGGGGCTATGGATGGATTATTGACCCCAAGATGTAGATGAACCAAAACTTATAAAAGTGTAAAAAACTTGTGAGCAGTATCCATCTTGGATTTGATTTGGGTGTAGCTCCTGCCAGGCTCTTGCACTGCTCAACGTGTACCCTTTCAAAAAATACCTGGTTTATTCCATTTGTTTTTCTAGTCTCTGTTCAAGGTTAGCCTTTCCAGGACGACTCTTGCTCCCCATGGACTGTGGGGAGAAGTTGGAGGTGGAAGGAGCCGCCCCCATCCGGGCAGATTCATCCTGCTCTGTAGATGGTGCTGCATGGCCAGGGCTGCTCTCAGCTTTCTCCTCAAGGGAAGGGAAAGGGGCTCTCAGGTGTGTCTGTGTCACTGAGACTCCTGCACTGTCCCTCCGGGGAGCAGAAGATCTGCCTCACATCTCCCTCACAAAGTGCCTCCTCACCCTCCTGTGCCTACAGACAGCAGCAGCAGCACCTTGGCTTGCAGCATCTCAGTTTGTCTGAGCTGCCCTTAAGGCCCTGCTGGGAGGGAGATGCCCCTGGGCAGTGCCCTGTGCTGGGAGGGGGGTGCAGGGCAGAGCTGAGCCCCCAGGGCTGGGCTGGGCTCTGGCAGCACTGGAGGGACAAGGCTTGGATAGGGAGAAACAGCTCCGAGTAGGCACAACTCCAAGCAGCTGAGAGCCATGTCAGCCCTGGATATCCCTCAATATCCAGCTGCATAGGGAAAAAGAGAAGGGTTTAAGGACTTTGTATCTGAAACTGGAAACTTCAAAGAATCCACTATATTTATCCAGCACTTTGTAATTCTGATGACCCTGAAATAGTGGGAGGCGTAATGAGAAAAGGGCAGCTGTGTGGGACCAGCAGGTCTGACTGCACTGGGGCACAGGGAATCCTGTGTTCAGGCTGAGAGAAGTGCTAAAGATGAGGCAGTGATTCAGCAGCAAAAACCTAAACTCAAAAATAAAAATTTTTAGTGAAGTACCCCTATAGGAAGATAAGTACTTTTGAGAGGAAACCTAATTTAATTGCACAGAATTGACTCAAAAAAATCTATCCCAGCTTGTCAATGTCTCCTTTCAAAAGCACTCCATGGCCAAAGAGAAGACATGTCCAACAGCAGCTCCATCAGCCACTTCCTCCTGCTGCCATTGGCAGACATGCGGCAGCTGCAGCTCCTGCACTTCTGCCTCTTCCTGGGCATCTCCCTGGCTGCCCTCCTGGGCAACAGCCTCATCATCAGCGCCGTAGCCTGCGGCCACCACCTGCACACCCCCATGTTCTTCTTCCTGCTCAACCTGGCCCTCACTGACCTGGGCTGCATCTGCACCACTGTCCCCAAAGCCATGCACAATTCCCTCTGGGACACCAGGACCATCTCCTACACAGGATGTGCTGCTCAGCTCTTTTTCTTTGTCTTCTTCATTTCAGCAGAGTATTCCCTCCTGACAGTCATGAGCTACGACCGCTACGTGCCCATCTGCAAACCCCTGCACTACGGGACCCTCCTGGGCAGCAGAGCTTGTGCCCACATGGCAGCAGCTGCCTGGGCCAGTGGCTTTCTCACTGCTCTGCTGCACACAGCCAATACATTTTCCCTGCCCCTGGGCCAGGGCAATGCCGTGGGCCAGTTCTTCTGTGAAATCCCACACATCCTCAAGCTCTCCTGCTCCAAATCCTACCTCAGGGAACTTGGACTTCTTGCTGTTAGTGTTTGTTTATCATTTCCCTGCTTTTTGTTCATTGTTTTCTCCTATGTGCAGATCTTCAACGCTGTGCTGAGGATCCCTTCTGAGCAGGGACGGCACAAAGCCTTTTCCACCTGCGTCCCTCACCTGGCTGTTGTCTTCCTCTTTGTCAGCACTATTATCTTTGTCTACCTGAAGCCCCCCTCATTGTCCTCCCCATCCCTGGATCTGACCCTGTCAGTTCTGTATTCGGTGGTGCCTCCAGCCCTGAACCCCCTCATCTACAGCCTGAGGAAACAGGAGCTCAAGGCTTCAGTGAGAAGAATGGTCACTGGAGAATTTCAGAAACATTAAACTGCTGGCCAATTTCTGCAAATCACTTGTAATAAAAGTCACTTTTGATAATATTTTCTGGTTTGATGGCGGGTTTGTTTTCTTTCCTTGGTTTTAGGTTTATATTATTGTCCACAATGAAATGTTACTGTTCTTCACATTTCTCATTTTGTTTCTCTCCAAATCAATTGTGATCCACAGGATGTGTTAATTAGGAGCTCTGCTCTCAATGGCTTGCAATGAACCAAAGGATCTCTCTCCCAGGAAAGATTTCACCAGAGGTCCCCCTTTTGTTCCCTTCTCTGGAGCAGCAGAAGCAATGTCTGTGTGCAGAGCTGAGACAGATCAGTGCTGGCACAGCAGCTGTGCCCAGCAGCAGCAGCACTTGCTGTTGCCAGTGCTGCTCCCGTGCCACTGCCCCGCTGCCCTCCTGCCCCTCGTGTTGCTGCAGGGCCTGAGTGCTCTCGGGGCCGGGCACAGCCCTGGGGGTGGCAGTGCCAGGGCTGCAGCAGGGACAGGCCATGGGCACTGCTGGGGCAGCGCTGACGCCTCAGGGCAGGGCCTGGGGGGCTCCAGGCTCCTTGGCCAGGCTCTCTCCACAACACTTGGCCAGGCCAATGCTGAACAGAGAAAACCCCCGTGAGCAGCCCCAGGCTGGCCGTGGGCAGGCTGGGGGCAAACAGCATGGCTGGTGCTCTGCAAGGTCCCTGCAAGGGGGAGACCCTGGCAAGGAGCAGCAGAGCAGGGGCTGATCCATCCCCACTGCGCTGGACAGCCCAGGGCAGCGTCCCAGAGCGTCCTCATGCACCTGCCAACAATATCCCCCCTCTGCAGCCCTGGCCTCTCCCCCAGCTCACACAGGTGCCGCATCCTTGCAGGCACAGACACGGCAGCACTGGCTCAGGAGCCCCTGTTTGCACTGCACAGAGCAGGCGTCAGCACCCCCATGGTGCTGCTGTGGGGAGATGGAGCTGAGTGAGCACAAATGCCATCAGCCCCTGGGGCCAGCAAGGGCTGGGGCATGGGAGGGAAACCACTCAGGTGCAGTGGTGTCCTCTGAATTCAGCCAGAAAGTTTGTTCCCATGAGCTGTGAGTTTCCTGTCCCACTGCAGACATTGTTGCTCAGAGTCAGGGCTGCTTGGCAGCCACCCCTAAACGGCCCTGAGCATATCCTTCACCTTTGCTTTCTTTCCTCTCTCCCGATCCAGATTTCTTCCTCTTGCCCATCCCTGTCCCCTTCCCTGCAAACACCCCATCCCTGTTTTCCCTTTCTTCTCTAGCCCCACTCCCCATTTCAGTTCCTGAGCTGGCACCATGGGAACGTCCCTTGGGGAGCAGAATCATCCTACAAGTGCTGCAGGAATTGTCTGCAGGCTCCTGCAGTGCCTCGTGCTGCTCCCTTGCCAGAGGCACCACAGGCCAGGGGGGCACATCTGCTGTGTCTGGGTGTGGGGCTCCCTGTTCTGGGCAGTGAGGAGGGGCTGGAGAGGCTCTGCAGGACTGACAGGATGGGCTTTGGGGCTGTGTGGAGAAGCTGAGGGACCTGGGCTGCTGGACCTTGTGAAGAGGAGGCCCAGGGCTCATCCTGCAACTGCTCCAGGAGTGGTTTCAGAGAATCACAGAATCAGCCAGGCAGGAAAAGGCCTTGGAGATCATCAAGTCCAAACTGTGCCCTGACACCACCTTGTGTCCCTGAGCCTCCTCCAGGATAAACAACGCCAGCTCCCTCAGCCACTCCTCACAGGACTTGTGTTCCAGAACCCTCTCCAGCCTTGTTGTCCTTCTCTGGACACGATCCAGCCCCTCCATGTCCTTCCTGAATTGGGGGACTCAGAACTGGACACAGCACTCGAGGTGCTGCCCAACCAGTGCCGAGCACAGGGGAAGAATCACTGCCCTGCTCCTGCTGGCCACACCATTCCTGATCCAGGCCAGGAGCCACTGACCTTCCTGGCCACCTGGGCACACCGCTGGTTCATGTCCAGCCTGCTGTCCATCAGTGCCCCCAGATCCCTTTCTGCCTGGCTGGTTTCCAGCCACTCTATCCTGGGAACATGTCATACACAGTGTCACTCTGGTCCTCTCAGTTCCACGAGGGCTCACAGTGTCACAATGGCCCCTTGCTTCCCCAGGGCCCTGCAGTGTCACAATCACCACAGAATCACCCAGGCTGAAAAAGACCTTTGAGAGCATCGAGTCCAACATGTGACCTAAAACCACCTTGTCACCCAGACCATGGCACTCAGTGCCACATCCAGTCTTTCCTGAAACACTTCCAGGGACAGTGACTCACCCACCTCTCTGGGCAGCCCATTCCAATGCCCAATCACCCTTTTTATCAAGAATGTTTCCTAATGTCCAGCCTAAACATCCCCTGCTGCTGCTTCTGTTTATGTCTATTTGTCCTGTCACTGTTCCCTGGGAAAAGAGCCTGACCCCAGGCTTCACCCTCCTGTCAGGGAGCTGTAGAGATTGATGAGGTCTCAGCTGAGCCTCCTCTTCTCCAGGATAAACAACCCCAGCTGTCAGCATTTCCTCACAAAGCTTGTGTTCTAGATCCCTCACCAGCCTTGTTGCCCTTCTCTGGACATGCTCCAGTCTCTCCATGTCCTTCCTAAATTGGGGGGCCCAGAACTGGACACAGCACTCGAGGTGCTGCCCAACCAGTGCTGAGCACAGGGGAAGAATCACTGCCCTGGTCCTGCTGGCCACACCATTCCTGATCCATTGGAGTCCCAGGGGTGGGATGAGGGATATGGTGAGGAGGCACTGGGGACAAAGTCTAACTGCCTGTCAGCCATGGAGGGTCTTGATTTTCATAGCTATTCAGACTGCATTAGAAGGTGCTGGGGTTCAATAACAATTGGACATTGCTGGTATCAATCAGGAACAAGAAAAAGAAAACCACACAAAACTGTCCTCTCTGCATGGTTTCCAATATAGTATATTTACTTTGAATACACTTCTGGAATCTGTCTAAGTAACAACAGAAGAATTAAAACTGAAATTATTCCCAGGGGCTTTCCTTGTTTAGGTGTTTTGAAGAAATGTTTATGAGTCCTTGTCACTGAATCTCTGAACTGAAGAGCTCAAGAAAGAAGAGGCTTTCAGAAAAGTAAAATTCACCAGCAACCTCCAAGCAGCTGAGAATCCATCCTCATCAGAGCAGGAATGAACAGCAATGGGCACAGCTTTGTGGATGCCCCAGCTCTGGGATGGGCCCTGGGCCTGGAGCAGGAGCAGCTCTGGAGGGCCCCAAGGCCGGGGCTGTTGTGCTGGCCTGGGCAGATGGGATGGCAGCAGGGGCTGCAGAGCTCTCAGGAGCTCAGGGAGAGGGGAGCAGGGCACACAGGGAGCCTCCTTTTACCTTGGCCAAGCACCTTGCCCGTGGCTGGAGCTGAGTCCTCTCTGAGCTGCAGCTGCTGCTGTGCCCTTGCCAGGGGATGAGGCCGTGGGGCCACTGCCCAGAGCCCCCTGCCCTGAGCAGAGCTGTGGGGCCAGAGCCGGCTGGGCTGTGCTGGGGAGAGGCCCTTGGTGCTGCACAGAGCTCAGGGCAGCTGGCACAGCTTGCAGGGAGCTGGGCTGGCCTGAGAGAGCCTGCCAGAGAAAGCAGCAGTGTCCATGTCAGCCTGGCTGAGCGTGCAGGGGCAGGACTCAGCCCAGGCCTTGTGGGGCAGGGCAGCACCTGGGGAAGGCATTGGAAACAGGCAAGTGGCCCAGAGAGGAGGCTGCTCTGTGCCCTTGGTGGCATGCACAGAGCAGGGAGGGGGCCCAGGACATTTGTCACCTCCAGCCTCTGTCCGCAGGCATTCCCACCAGCAATGCTCCTGTCCTGGGCTGGGCCTGCACATGCTGTGCCACCATGGCTTTACCAGCGGGGCACAAAGGGGCCACAGAACTGCATTTTTGGTAGCAGTGTCACAAAGGACCCTCACTTCTGCAGGGCCCTGCAGTGTCACAATGGCCCCTTGGTTCCATGCAGCCCATCATGTCCTAATTGTCACCTTGGTTCCATGTGGCTCTGTTGTGTCATAATGATCTCCTTGTCCCTGCAGTGTCTCAATTGGACTCCTGGTTACATGAGACCCCAAAGTGTCACAATGGATCCTTGTTTCCATAATGTCTCAGTGTGTCACAGTATTCTCATCAGTTCAGTCAGGCTCCACAGTGTCCCAAAAGTCTGTTCTGCAGCTTTAAAATGGTCTCCTTGGCTCCCCGTGTCCCTGCAGTGCCACACTGGCCCTTGGTTATACAAGATCCCCACAGTGCCACAATGATCCCCTTGCTTTCAGGAGGCCCTGAAGTGTCGCAATGGCTCCTTGGCTCCTTGAGGCCCTGCAATGCCACAACGGACACTTGGCTCCATTGGCCTCCCCTGTGTCTCAAGAGTTCCTTGATTCCATGAGCCATTGCAGTGCCACAATGCTCTCCTTGGTTCCATGTGGCCGTGAAGTGTCACATTGGCCCCTTGGTTCTATTGGGCCCCAGAATGTCACAATGGTCTCTTGGTTCCACAGCATCACAAAGGACACTTGTTTCCATCAGGCCCCTTAATGGTACAATGAATTCCATGGCTCCGTGAGGCCCTTCAGTGTAGAAATGTTCTCCTTGGTTCTGCAGTGTTAAATGGTTACTTGGTCCCTTGAGGCCCCACAGTGTCACAATTGTCTCCTTGATTCCTTGGGGCCCCACAGTGTCAAAGTGGCCCCTTGATTCCATGAGGTCCCACTGTATAACAGTGGTCTCCTTGGTCCCAAGGGGATCTGCAGTGTCACCATGGACATTTGGTTCTGTGACATGCCACATGTCACAATGCTCTCTTTGCCATCCCAGTGTCACAAGGGTCTCCTTGGTTCCACAGTGTGACAATGAACCCTTGGTTCAATGAAGCCCTGCAGTGACCCTATGGACATTTGTAGGGCTGGAACCCCTCTGCTTTGCAGCCAGGCTGAGAGAGCTGGAGCTGTTCAGCCTGGGCATGAGAAGGCTCAGGGAGACATTAGAGCCCCTTCCAGCACCTAAAGGAGCTTTGAGAGAGCTGGAGAGGGACTTTGGACACAGGCCTGGAGTGACAGGACAAGGGGGAATGGCCATGAGGTGAAGGAGGGCAGGTTTAGATGGGATATTGGGAAGAAATCCTCCCGGTGAGGGTGATGAGGCACTGGCACAGGTTACCCAGAGAGGCTGCAGACTCCCCACCTCTGGAGGTGTCCAACGCCAGGCTGGATGGAGCAACCTGCTCCAGTGGAAGGTGTCCCTGCCCATGGCAGGAGATTGGAACTGGATAATCTTTAGGATTCAAACCCAAGCCCTATTCTGATCCTTGATTTCCTCCTCCCTGCCCTCATTTAGCAGCAGGTTGACATGTTCTTTTTGCAGCTATTTATTGCAAGCACAGTGACTGAATTGACTTTGCTCTGGATATTGCCTGCAGCCTCCATCAGCTCCAGATGAGCTTTGGCTTTTCTAAACACGTGAACATAAGCTGAGGTCAGATTTCTGAATTCTTCCTCCGTGGCTTGTCCTCCCTTCCACCTCCTGGTCGTTGTGTTGGGGCTCATGCCTGTCATTTGTCCCTGAGGCTGCACAGCCTCTCTGGCCAGCACAGGCCCCACATCCCACTCATCAGACCCAGCACAGTAGAGGGTGTGTTTGGGGTGGGCAAATGTTCCCCACCACAGTGTCCACTCCAGACCTCACTGTCCGGTCCCACCACCCACATCCCATGCCAAGGATCACAGAGAGCCCTGCTCTGGGGTCTGCCAAGGGCTGGGTGAGGAGGGAGCTTGGGCAGGACTGGTGCTGCCACTACAGCAGTGTTGAAAGGAGGAAGGAGATAACCACAGAACAAATAGACCAACAAAGAGTGCCCAGGTCTGAAAGTGGCTGATGGAAGAGGGTCAAGAACAGGCTGAAGGACAGATACTCAAAGCCCTGGGGCACCTTCTCAGACTGCCCACGCCAACAAGGCCACAGACCAACATCCTCAATGCAGCCCAGAGCTATTTTCTGATGGAAACTTTTTCAGTGGATGTGCTGGGGGCCCAGGCCAGGATAGCAGGGGCCCAGGCCAGAAGGGCAGGGGCTGCTCTGGGAGGGGGGCAGGATCTCGACAGCCAGGCTAGAACTCAGAGGCTGCACCCACGGGCCGAAGGCTCCCACTCCCCCTTGCCTGGTGGTTCCTGGAAAAATTCATCAGGGACAGCATTCCAGCCACACCATGGACCGGTCTGGCCACTATGGGGGGAGGGAGAAGCAGGAAGGATCTCAGCAGCCGATGGCCCTGCCTAGCAATCCCCCTCCCCCAAGTTACTCAGAATTTGGAAGAGGACAGACACAGAAGAAATAGAAGACACGGAGAGAAAGACAAAATAGTTACAGAGAAGCACACACACTGGCACCAACTCCTGGATTCCAGCGGTGTTAAGTTTGAAATTCCAAGAGTAGGTAGGGTCAAGATGTGTGCTTACCTAGTGGTCTGTCTTAAATTCTCCTTGGTCTTCCTGGGTCCTTCCCCCGGGTGGGATGTTTGGTCATTTGGTCACTCAGGAGCTGGGCTGAGGCTCCAGGGTTGGGTGTGGAGCATTGCCTTTGGTGTGAGACAGACCCCAGGAGAAGGCAGGGTACGGACCATGGGATGAGCCTGTGCTCCATGTTTTTTTATGCCCTTGGGCCTTCATGGCCCTCCCCCCAGGTGGGACCTGGATTGCTCAGGCAATCAGAGCCTGGGTCATCACCAGCCCACTGTGTGACTGACTGACAGCTCATCCCGAGGTGTCTGGGACATTGATCTCATCCGGTCTCTGACAGCGACCATGGTGACACTGCAGAACCTCATGGAACCAGGGGTCAGTTGTGACAATGCAGGTTCATGGACTCCATGGTGACACTGAGGAGTCTCATTGAACCAAAGAGACCATTGTGACACTCTGGCCCCTCATGGAATCAGGGGGACCATTGTGAAACTCAGGACCCCTATGGAACCAAAGGTCAAGGATGAAGCAGTGGGGTCCACAGAACCAAGAAGCCATTGTGACACTGAAACTGGTGAAATTAAAATTTTAAAAAAAGCATTAAGGGTAAAAGTACAAGAAGATGCTTTAACTAGAAGGGGGCTGACAAGATTCTATGAATGTTTAACATTCGCTGTCTTTGCAAGAACAGGAGGACAGACAAGGCTTCAAGATAAGATTGAGGGCCAAGAATGCTCAAACAGGATAGAAGAGTGAGGCCCCTTCCAGATAAGGGGGATTCCTTAGACCCCTGAGGCAGTGAAAACTGGTATCAAGGTCTGGAAAGTGACGAAAGGCAAATACACAAAGAGGGAGAGGTGAAAAGTTCAACTGAGAAGAAGACTGTTTATGTCATCGTAAAGACCCCAGACGACCACTTGAGTGACCAACAAGGAGGAGTGCACAGTCGCAAAGAGGTGTGCAGATAATTTTAATATGAAGTGGGGACAGGTGAGGTTAAGATACAAATATGTATTAAGTGCATTGTGCAATCCCAGTTTGTAGAGAATAAAAAGAGGGGTGCAGATCGCCAACGGTGTGCATGTTTTTGGAGGAGCTATCTCCCATGCACCTCAGTGCTGTATAAAGTACATACCTGTTACTTATTTTATAGGGTATAAAGGTTTTCTGTGCGTCAATTTGGGTGACCCCTCTGCTCCCCTGAGATTTTGGGGTGCCCCCTTTGCTCCTCCCCAGAGCTGGAGCTGGTGTAGAATGCTTTCTTCACTGACCCCACAGACAAAATCACCTGTGTGTACCTGCGCTGCATCCTCTCCTGAGGTAACCTGGGGCTTCCTCCACCACTGGGGCTCTCACCTGAACTTTTGGAGTTCCCTCTGGTGGCTTCTGATACACCCCCACCCCAGCGGTGGATCTTCTGTGACCACATTGGCTGGGAGGAGGCAACACTTGCCATCATCTTCTTCCAGCCTTTCAAAGTGAGTCAGGACACTTGAGTGCCCCAAACATCATCTGGATACCACCAAAAATGATCTGGATATCCCCAAAAATCATCTTGATACACCTGGGTACCACCAAAAATATCCTGGATCACCCCAAAAATCACCTGGATACACCTGGGTACCCCTTGGATACCTGGATGGCCAGAAACCCCTGGGGCCGCCCAAATCTGCTGTCCCAAAAGTCATCATTGCTTTTACTGGGTAGACCTGGTGTCCCAAAATCCCTTTAATGGTTAGACCTAATGTTTCTAAATTCCTATTGACTTCAATAGGCTCCTGTTTATCCTGATGTATTTCTACTAAACCCTCCCAGTGATCCCACTTTTGCCCCAGTGCTTCCAGAAATCCCAGTGGCCACCTTAGCCACATCCAGTGCTGCCAGTTTAACCAGTAAACCTTCCCAACCAAACCCTATTAATGGGTACACCTGGTGTTCCTCAATCCCAAAAGAATTTCAATAAACTACATTTGGTGTCCTTCAATGCCCATTGATTTATATGGGTAGACCTTATGTTCCAAACTTTCGGCGCTAAAAATCCAAATGTTTGGCTTGGAATTCCCCAATTTTGAGCTGAAAAAAGGTCCCCTTGACTTGAATGGGGTAGACCTGATGTCCATGAATCCCTATTGATTTTTAATGGCATAGATGTGATGTTCCCATATCCCCATTGATTTCAAACAGTAGACCTCATGTCCAAAAACTCCCTATTGGAAAGTTAATATTGCAAATGATGGGGGAACTGAGAAACTTTGTAAAAGATAGTTTAGTGTTTGATAGCATCAGTCTCATAGAAGGGTGAGACATTAAAGGTGTTCCATCCAACACCATAATATCAGAAGCCACCTAATTCTAAGCTACAATGCCTTATGTTAGTTTTCAGCCAAACAAATACTTCTATGAATTTTGCTAGTGTCTTTTTACACCACCATTAATTGCTTTAGTTGTCATGTCTTTGCTATAATACCTCATTTTGTAACCAAACATATAACACTACACAAACCTACAGTGACACATATTAAGCTCCTAGTTAACTTTAAAACAGGTTCCATTCCTAAAATTCAAAATCTTTTGCTATCTTACTTAACATACTGCTTTGCAAACATAATGCATATCTCTGTTGGCTTAGAACATTTTTCTACTTAAACTAAAAACTAATTTTCTTGTTTCATGTCTATTTTAATTTTAATGCTCTAATTCTCCAAGCCCTCTTCAAGGTCTTAGGTCAAACATTGCATCTATCTCTATCTCTGAGCCTGTATGCACAAGGCCCTAAGAGCTCCCTGTGCCTGCATTTCCCTCACCACCCATAATCTCTGCCTCCAATTTCCTTCTCTAACTGGAACCTGGGGACACTTTCTCAGTCGTGTCCCTCAATGGGACCCATGAACAGTATCAGAAATTTTGGAGTTCAGTTATGACTGAATTCTTGAGAGGTTTCCTAGCAAACCATGGCTCTGCCTTGATTTCCCTCTGGTCTGGTGCAGTTTACTCTGAAGGTTTTCAACTCCAGTTATGGAGAAATACGTCAAAGAGCTTCTTAGAAATATTCATTCCTATTTTCAAGGGGGTACTTTATTACTGTTCTCTTTAGAGCAGAGGTGATTGCAGCATTCTATAATTGATAATTCTGTGAAATGGACTTGTAAATGATTCTCAAAGCCTGACTAAAAGCTCATACAGTCTTGTACATCCGCATGCAAACTCTGAGATAAGGTGTGCTGACTTAGAAAGGGCATGGAATAGATGAGACATTGTAGAGAGAGATTGAACTAGAAACAAGTTTGAGACATTGTAGAGAGAGAGAGAGAGATTCAACAAGAAACAAGTTTCAAACGATGACCATCCAAATATACCAGATATTTTGGATTATGACAACTGTGAAAGACGCATTGTGACAAGACCATGTGGGGTAAAGTAACAGGTGATTGGTATTAGAAGTATTAGCACCATTGTGTGGCAAAGGCAAATAGGCTGAAAATTATTTAGAAGGTATTGTAACCAGAAAATAGCTTGGCTTCTGATAGAATGGCATTGAGTTTTACATTTCTTATATTTCACACTTCAATGGGACTGATAATGAAATAAAATCTTTTAAAATGCCTCTCAGATCAGCAGTCTATGTAAATCTGGGATTTTCCAACAGTGCTGAGTCCCTGGACATCAGTCCCTGAGAGGGAGCTGAAGGAAAAACTCTCAAGAACTCAGTCATATTCAAATTTAAATGTTTTGTGAAGTTTTAATGGGTCCCACTGAGGTACTGGAGTGAGAAAGTGTCCCCAGGCTCCAGTTAGAGCTGAACACTGGAGCACTGATGGCAGGTGGGGACAAACCAGGGAAAGCTGTCTCTGATGCTGAGCACACCTGGATGTGTTTCAGGAATGCAAAGGGCCAAGGCCTGAGCCCCAGCCCCTGGCAAGGCAGATCCTATCCCTCCCTCATTGCTCATGGCTCTTCCCGGGGCACTGGGCTCTGGGGATGTGCAATGCCAAGGGCAGGACCATCGGGCGGCCCCTGCCAGGCTGCTGAGCAGGGACAAGGAGGCTATGAGGCCCCAGCACAGCAAGGCTCACTTGTCCCCTGCTGGCCTCAGGCCCAGGGCCAGCAGCCATGGCCCAAGTGCTGCAGCAGTTGGCTCTGGCAGGGCCTTTCAGCTGCTGCCCATCCCTGTGCCCTGTGCAGCCCAGGCTGTCCTACGGTGGCCATGCCCTGTGCCTCTGTCCCTGCAGGCTGTCGTCATCCCCCGGCTGCCCCACCTCGCTGGCCCCTTCCTTTGATGACATCTCTGCATCCTGCCTGCCTCTGCCTGGCCACACAAAGCCTTGGGCTGCTCCAGACTGCTTCTGGGGGATGTGTTTCACCACAGCCCTTCCCTGGATAGAAATTCCTTTTTCCTTGGGTCCAGTCCGGGCCTCCCCAGCTGCACTTGGCATTAATTTTTTCTTTCTCTGACTCTTCTCTGCAATGTCAAAAGGATCCACCATCTCTTAAACCACCTGTTAATTCTCCCCAGGGCTCTCCTCATCAGTCTTCAGTCCACTGAGCACAGAGCTCCTTTGTCCCTGTTTATTGGTCATGTGCTTGAGGCCCCAATCCCCACACTGGGAGATCTCTGCGCCCTCTCCAAGGTGTTTGCAAATGAAAACTTTCTGATCATAGTCTAAGAAAATCATTAGAGCCTTTGGCCATCCAGTTGTCTCTGTCCTGGCTACTTTTGTCTGAGAGCAGTTCTTTGAATAGATGCAATTTCAGAGGTCAAATCCCAATTTTTGCCATGGTCCTGGACAAGAAGGTTGGTTCTTTTCCATAGGAAGGAACAAACCGAGCCCCAGTGTTTCAGGGGCGGATGAGAGGTGACTGCCAGAGACTAAGGCCAGCCAGACCTGTCTGTCCTGGCAGCTTTTGTTAGGAAGCAACTCTTCCATAGAGAGAACTTTTTAGGCGGTGACCAGTTTCAGCCATGCACACCTGGAAAGAGGGATGGTTCTTTTCCCTAGGAAGGAAAGCACAAAGCCTCAGTGCTGCAGGGGCTGGTGAGCAGCAGTCCTTGACATGCCAAGGTCAGCCAGTCCTGTCAGGTGGCCCCCAGGAGGCCAAGCCAGCCAGACCTGTTCCATTGGACCCTGCAGGGTCACAATGGCCCTTTGGCTCCACAAGATCCCCAAGGTGTCACAATGGCCCCCATAGGAAGGAAAGAACCGAGCCCCAGTGTTGCAGGGGCACATGAGGAGCAGTCACCAGAGGCCAAGGACAGCCAGACTTGAAGGTATTCGCAGATTTTGTCTAGGAGTAATCCCTGGATACATGGAATTTTAGAGGCAGAATATCAATTTCAGACATGGATGCCTGGAGGAAAAGGAGGGTTTCCATAGGAAGGAATGCATGGAACACCATTGTTTCACCGTTGTGACAGATGAAAGGCGGCCATCAGAGGACAAGGCCAGCCCAATCTCTCTGTTCTAGTAGCTTCTATTTGAAAGAAACCCTTTCTATAGGAAAGGGAATATATGTTTTCTATAGGAAAGGATACAGGGAATTTTGGATGTGGGATTCCACATTCAGCCATTTCTGCATTGATAGGGAGGGTTGCTCTTTTCTATAGGAAGGAAAGCACAGAGCTCAGGTGTTTCAAAGGAAGAGAAGACAGGTGGCTACTGGGAAGCCAAGACAGCCAGGCCTGTTTATCCTGGCAGCTTTGTCATGGAGAAGTTCATGAATATACATTATTTTGTGGGCTGAGTCTCAATTTTGACCACCAACACCGTGATGAAAAGAATGGTTCTTTTCCATAGGAAGGAAAGCATGGAGTCCCAGTGATTCAAAAGCAGGGGAGAGGCAGCCCCGAGGAGGCCAAGGGCAGCCAGACGTGTCTGTCCTGGCAGCTTTCACTTGGAAGAAATCCTTGGATGTATGAAGTTTTGGACTTGGAATCCCAGCAAAATTGTTTCCTCATAATCAATAGAAAATAATTTTTACAATTGTTACAAAGTGGGAAGGAAAAGGAAAAGTGACAAAACAGATCCTCCAAATGTTTGGTGGGAGTAGGGATTGTGAGGATGTAGGTCTGAAAACAGCATCTAGGAATAACAAGCTTTGGCCTTGGAGCAGGCCAAATTGGGATGATTCCAGGCATTGGACATTGGAATAAGGTTTGTGGTGGGAACATAAGCTTAATTCTATAACCCAGAGCTCAGTGCACTTGTGCTATTTGCAAGGTCACACAGCAGACACTGATGAAGACCTAGAGGCTTCATCAGAAATAAGACCCCTGAAAGGATGAGAGACCCCTGACTACTGGTGAAGCATGTGTAATATAAGATAGTGACATAGATTTTAGGAACAGAAACTAGGAGGAGCCTTCCAGAAGATTCTGTATTAATGTGTATTAGCATTCATCATATCAATGAAGTTTTTCACTTGAATTTTTGGTGCATGAGGAAGGGCAAGCCCCTCCCTGTACCCCCGGTCAGTTTTGCTCATGCTTTATTCGAACCACAATTTTACTGAATTACTCACTGCCAATTTTTTTTTTTATATACTCAAACATATGTATTTAATATACTTTGATTCTATTAATTTGTGTACAATTGCTGCTATTATTAATTAATTGCTGCTAAATTTAATCTTGTTGTTTGATTAATTGGACAAATAAAAAATCCATTTATAAGAAAGGGAATGATTTCTTATTTTCATTTTGGAGAAGAGGTGAAAGAATCATTCCCCAAGTGATGTTGATGCTGAATGTTTCCTTAGGAGGTCTGTGCGCACAGAAGAATGAGCCTCTTCCCGAGCTGATCCAGTTTGGACAACCTGCTCCTCATGTGCAGCATCACCATGGCTGACATTGGCCAACTTTCGGGACTGACATCCCAAAATATCCATAAATTTTCATGTACTTTATTCTCCATTGTTAATATTTAATTATAAAATTTATTTATTATAGTAATTTCTATTCATATGTTTTTATTACTTAGTTTTTATAATAAAAAATCTATATATTTTTTACATCCAAGGAAATTAATCTTCATTGGTTCTAAGTAACACAATTCCCTTAATTAATTAATTTAGCTATAGTAATTTTTTTTGTCCCTTATTATGACAATTGGTAATGTTTTTAGCTGTTTGTCATCTTTATTATAATCTTGTTCTCTGGCAGGGTCAGAGGGGGCACTTTGGCGTCCAGGGAGACATTTCTGGGGCACATTTAGGGCAATTTTGGGTCAGGGGATGGAATTTAGAGAGAACTTTAGGGTCTGGAGCATACTTGGGAGAGCCGGGTGGGGGACTTGGATGGACACTGAGGGGTTCTGACAGACAATTCGAGGTGTGGGGGAGCTCGTATGCCTCAAGGGGGGCACTTGGAGGGGAATCTGGGGACATTCAGGTCCGGGCGAGCTTGGAGGGCTCTAATGGGGCTCTCTGCGGTGCAGGGGGTGATGGGAGTTGTAGGCGTGGGTAAATTTTGGTTTAATGGGGCCGTGGAGCATCACGGGAGTTGTAAGCACTGTTTCATTGGTTGGTAAGGTTCGCCGCAGAGCATGATGGGAGCTGTAGTCCGGAAAGTGTCTCAGGTGGGGCATCTGGAAGTCCGGGAATGAATTTGGTAGACACTTTTGTGTCCAAGCCACGACTTGATGCCCTCAGAGGGAACATATACGGTTTGGGAGTACTTGGGGGGAGCTCGGGGAGCTCTAACCGGGCTCCTTAGGTCACACGGCACAGCACGACTTTGAGGCTCTCCAATGGGGCTCCATCTGGCTGCGAGGCATGATGGGAGTTAGAGGCAAAAAGAAAAGGTGGCGCCGACACAGGCGCCCTCCCTGAGGCCCCGATCCCCGGCACTGACTGGCTGCAGGCAGTGATGGGCAGCGTCCTGGGCAATGGGAGGCGGCAGAGGCGGGAACAGCCCATTCAACGCCTGCAGTCCCTCCCAGTACAGCCCTGTTCATCCCCAGGACAGCCCAGTACAACCCCAGTGCATCGCAGTACAGCACCAGTGGGTTTCCAGGCCCTCCCAGTACAGCCAAATTCATCCTCAGTAAAGTCTAGTCCCACCCCACACACCTGAGTTTATTCCCAGTCCCTTCCAGTTCACCTCAGTATCATCCATCGTAAGCTCCAGTGTCCCCCCGAGTTCCCCACAGTGTTCCCAGTGTCCCCAGTTTGTCCCAGTATTTCCCAGTATCTCCCCCAGTACGTCCCAGTGTCTCCCATAGGGTTCCCAGTATTCCCAAGTATGTCCCAGCACTCCCTAGTGTTTCCAAGGAAACTTGAACTTCTCACAATTGCAGTGGCCCCCAAACCCAGCAGTGGGGTCAGTGCAGTGTCCATGGCCACAGCCCCTGGCAGTGGCCAGTGCAGGTTGGGATGATGATCCACCCTCACAGCTGGCCCAGGGCAGCTCTAGGGTGGATGAGGCAGCACCTTGGGCTGGCACAGACCTGAGGAGTGTGTCTGATTGCAGTAGGGAAAATGAGGAGTTTTAGACTGCTAGAAAAAAAGAAAAGAAAAAGAAAGAGAAAAATCTCTCTTTCCTTCAGCGCAGCCAGTTCTCCAAGCAAAGAGGTCCCAGGTGTGCTGGGACAGCAAGGATGGGGTTGGGGAATGTGGAGCAAGGCTGTCCAAACTGGGTCAGACCTCAAGGCACAGCTTCTCTGAGCAGGCCAGAAATCCTGATATACCCTGGATCAATATCAATCACTGAATGACGCAATCACCTCTCCTCTAAAGACAACAGTATAAAACACACCTTTCAAAATTGGAATGTGTATTTCTCAAAAGCTCTTTGATGTATTTCTCCATAACTGGAGTTGATAATCTTCCTGATGAACTGCACCAGACCAGAGGGAAATCAAGGCACAGCCATGGTTTAGAAGGAAATCTCTTAAGAATTCAATCAGAATCGAACTCCAAAGTTTCTGATCCCATTCAGAGGTCCCACTGAGGGACACGACTGAGAAAGTGTCCCCAGGTTCCAGTTAGAGCAGGAAATTGGAGTCAGAAATGACAGCTGGGGACAAAGAGAAGCCAAGTCTTGGTGCCCTGGGGCAGAGCAGGGTACAATCTCCTCTCAGGCCCTGAAGTTCCAGTGCTCAGCACCAAATGCACCACAGGGCTCACTGGGATCAAGCAAGTCCTATCAAACTATGGCTCTGCCTTGATTTTTCTTTTCAACTCCATTTATGGAGAAATATTTCAAAGAGCTGCTAAGAAATATGTATTCCTGTCTTAGAGGGTGTCTTTTAGAGGTGTTCTCCTTCGGAAAGAGGTGATTGCAGCATTCTGTGATTGATAATAATCCAGGGTGTCTCCTCAGGAGGTCTGGCCTGCTCAGGGAAGCTGTACCTTGATATCTGACCCAGTGTGGACAACCTTGCTCCACATTCCCCAGTCCCAACCTGTCTGTCCTCCCTCACCTGGGACCTGCTTTGCTTGAACAACTGGTTGCACTCAGGCAAAGAGGGCTTTTCCCTTTTCCTTTTTGAAGCAATCTAAAACTCCTGAGTTCCCCCATTACAAACAGACACCATCCTTAAGGATGTGCCAAGCCCAAGCTGCCACCAAGGAGATTTCTCTTCCCAAGGCACAACCCTGCAAGAACTCTTTTAGACCTTTGGACTCCTCAGTTCCACGAGGCTTTGCTGTGTCACCATGGCCCCTTGGCTCTGTGAGGTTCTGTAGTGTCACAGTGGAGATTTGGTTCCAGGAGGCCCTGCTGTGTCATAAGGGTGTCCTTGGCTCTATGGGGCCCCATGGTGTCATATTGGCCCTTTGGTTCCATGGGGCTGCACAGTGTCACAGGGGTTTCCTTTTCCCTATGGCAATCAGCAGCAAACCCCCCTGGCCGGGCCAAATGCCTGGGAAGAAGGAGGAAGGGTACATTTGGAATGATGGTTTTCATCTTCCCAGGTAGCAGTGATGTGCGGTGGGGCCCTGCTGTCCTGGAGATGATTGAACACAGCCTGCCCATGGAAGGGGTAAGAGACAACAACCTCTGTCCATGGAACTGTAACAGCAGGGAAGTCAGGCAGAAGGCTGGGCTTAAAAGACTGTCACCAGCACAGAAAACATCAATCTGGAAGGAGAGATGTATGATAATGTCTTTACAAATCATTTCATGTGTGAGGGATGAGTGTTCGGGTCTTTGAAATTGGCCATAATTTTTCTACTGCCTTTGGGCAGCAGGTTTATTACTGGGCACAGAGAGCTTGGCTTCTGAAACAGACAAGGGTCTGCACAAGGCTGAACTTCAGGGGGAAATGCCAGGTTCAAGGGGGATATGGGGCAGGAAACAACACCTTTATTATCTTTAGTTTAAGCATCTAATAATCATTAACCAATCACTTGTATATCTAACTTACACCCTGATCAATATGAATTGATTCTAACCCTGAGCTAAAATTTTAACTCTTTAAAATCATGATTCAAACCATGTGTTAATTGTAAACACAGTGGGTACTCATGAAAGCCAGGAGACCATTATGACACAGTAGAATCTCATGGAATCAAGTCTAAATTGATACAAAGAGGGACCTCATGGAACCCAGGTGTAAATTGATACAAAGAGGGACCTCATGGAACCCAGGAGACCATTGTAACACTGTGGAATCTCATGAATTCAAGTGTCCACAGCACAGCCTCATAGAGCACTGGAAGCCATTGTGTCACAATGGAGAAATGTGGAACAAAGACTGCATAGTGACACTGCAGGGCCTCATGGAATCAGACCATTATGATGGAATGGAAACTCATGGATTCAAGTATCCACTGTTTCACAGTGCGACCTCATGGAACCAAGGAGACCATTGTGGTGGATTAGAATCTCAAGGAAACAAGAGCTAATTGTCAACCTATTACAAATAAGTAAAAGACACAGAATCAGCAAGGTTGGAAAAGACCTTGGAGATCATCAAGTCCAATCTGTGCCCTGACACCACCTTGTCTCCCTGAGCCTCTTCATCTCCACAATAAACAGCTCCAGCTCCTTCAGCTGCTCCTCACAGGACTTGTGTTCCAGACCCCTCACCAGCCTTGTTGCCCTGCTCTGGACACGCTCCAGCCCCTCCATGTCCTTACTAAATCTGGGGGCCCAGAACTGGACAGAGCACTCGAGGTGCAGCCTCACCAGTGCCGAGCACAGGGGAAGAATCACTGCCCTGCTCCTGCTGCTCTGGTTAGCTCCACAGTGTCACAAGGGCCTCTTTTCCTTAGGGGAACCATGGTGTCAAACATGTTTCCTTCATTCCATGAGTCCCTGAGGAGCACCACTGGTCTCTTGGTTCCATGGGGCCCTGCAGTGTCACAGTGGCCCCATCATTACACGAGGTCCTGCTCTGTCACAATGCTCTGCATGGTCCCACAAGGCCCTGCAGTGTCACTGTGGCCTCTTGGCTCCATGAGGCCTCTGAGTGCCACCATGAATTCCTTGGTGCTGCAGTGTCACAATGGAGCCCTGGTTCCACAGATCCTGCAGTGTCATGAGGGACCCTTGGTTCCATGGGGCACCACAGTGTCACAGTTGTTCCCTTAGTTCCAAGAGTCCTTGCAGTGGAACAATGGCCCCTTGATTCCATTGGGCCCCAGGCTCTCACAAGGCTCACCTTGGTTCTGCAGTGGCACAATGGCCCCTTGGTTCCACAAGGCCCTGCAGTGTCACAGTGGCTTCTGTGGTTCCACCAGGACCCAGACTGTCACAATGGACTCCTTGCTTCCATGTAGCCCCACAGTATCACAGTGGCCCCTTGGCTCTGTGGTGCCATGTCATACACAGTGTCACTCTGGTCCTCTCAGTTCCACGAGGCCCCACAGTGTCACAATGGCCCCTTGCTTCCCCAGGGCCCTGCAGTGTCACAATCATCACAGAATCACCCAGGCTGGAGAAGACCTCTAAGAGCATCGAGTCCAACCTGTGACCTAACCACCTTGTCACCCAGACCATGGCACTCAGTGCCACATCCAGTCTTTCCTGAAACACTTCCAGGGACAGTGACTCACCCACCTCTCTGGGCAGCCCATTCCAATGCCCAATCCCCCTTTTTGTCAAGAATGTTTCCTAATGTCCAGCCTAAACATCCCCTGCTGCACCTTCTAGTTATCTCTATTTGTCCTGTCACGGTTCCCTGGGAAAAGAGCCTGACCCCAGCCCGGCTGTACCCTCCTGTCAGGGAGTTGTAGAGAGTGATGAGGTCTCAGCTGAGCCTCCTCTTCTCCAGGATAAACAACCCCAGCTCCCTCAGCTTCTCCTCATGGAACTTGTGTTCCAGACCCCTCACCAGCCTTGTTGCCCTTCTCTGGATACGCTCCAGTCTCTCCATGTCCTTCCTAAATTGGGGAGCCCAGAACTGGACACAGCACTCGAGGTGCTTCCTAACCAGTGCTGAGCACAGGGGAAGAATCACTGCCCTGGTCCTGCTGGCCACACCATTGCTGATCCATTGGAGTCCCAGGGGTTGGATGAGGGAAATGGTGGGGTGGTGATGGGGACAAAGTGTGATTGATTGCGAGGCATGACGAGTCTTGGCTTTCATGTCTATTCAGACTGCGTTAGAGGGTCCTGGGGTCAACATCTCCTGGACATTGCTGATATAAACCTATAAACAGGAAAATACAACAAAACAAAACAAATTTCTCTCTACATTGTATTCAAGATAGTATATTAGCTTGGAATATTCTTTTGAAGTCTTTCTAAGTACTTCACAGAAGAATTGAAAACTTAAATTATTCCCAGGGGCTTTTCTTATTTCGGTGTTTTCAACAAATATTTGTGAGTCTTTCCGTTCCCGTCCTGAAGAGCTCAAGGAAGAAGACACCTCCAGAGTCAGAAAATTCATCAGCAACCTCCAAACGGCTGAGGATCCATCCTCATCAGAACAGGAATGAACAGCAATGGGCACAGCTCTGTGGCTGCACCAGCTCTGGGATGGGCCCTGGGCCTGGAGAAGGAGCAGCTCTGCAGGGCCCCAAGGCCAGGGCTGTTGTGCTGGCCTGGGCAGATGGGATGGCAGCAGGGGCTGCAGAGCTCTCAGGAGCTCAGGGAGAGGGGAGCAGGGCACACAGGGAGCCTCCTTTTGCCTTGGCCAAGCACCTTCCCAATGACCACCCCAATGGCCACACACAGAGACCACCCCCTCTGCCCAATCCTTCTGACCACTACCCATAGACCACCCAACTGAACAAACTGACTGGCCACCCAACTGACCATACCCTGACTGACTACATGCCACTGAGCACATCCACTGGCCATACCAAATACCCACAACCTACTGACCACGTCCACTGACCTCATCCAATGATCACCCTCATTACCATGCCCACTGACTGCACCCACCTACCACACCAACTGACCACTCCACTGATCACATCCCCTGAGCACACCAACTGACCACACCCCAATGACACACCAGCTATCCACATCCACTGACTGCAACCCACTGACCACACCCACTGACCACCCCCAACAATCATCCCCCAATGACCACACCCACTGACTGCACCCACTGATGGCACCCACCATAAACCCACTGCCCAGACGTCAATGCCCACACCCCATTGCCCACTCCCATCGACAGTACCCACTGACCAAACACAGTGACCACCTCACTGACCAAACCACATGGACCTGCCCAATGACCACACCCACTGACAACACACTTGGTCCACACAGCACTGCCTACACCCCACTGACCACACTCACTCACCACACACAATGACCACTCCGCCACTGATGGCACCCAATGACCCCACCCATTGACCACCATCCATCACCACACCAATTGACCACCCAATTGACCACACCTACTTACTACCCCCCCACCGACCTCCCAACTGACCACATCCACTGACCACGGCTACTGACCACACCCCAATGCCTAAAAACTCTGCCCAGACACCAATGCACACAACCCACTTGCCACAGCCACTGAAACACAACTGACTTCACTGCCACTGACCACAACCACTGACCACAAAACTCTGACCACCCAAACTGACCACACGCCACTGACCACCTCCATGGACCACAACCACTGACCACACCTCTACTGCCCACACCCACACACCACTCTCACTGGCCATATCAAAACGACCACCCATAGCCCATACCCCCTGACCACCCAAACTGGAAAAACACACTGACCACTCTCCACTGATCACACCCACTGACCACCTCTTAATGACCATCCTCCAGCAACCTTCAAACTGACTGCACCTACTGTCTACACCCCACTGACCACAGCCAGTGAACACACCTCAATGCCAACCTCCTCACTGACCACACCCACTGACTGCACCCCACTCATCCCCCAAATGACCATACCTCCACTGAGCACACCCACTGAACACATCCACTGACCCCATCCACTGACCACACCGAATGACCACAAAACTGAGCACCCCTCCATTGACCACACCCACTGACCACACCTTCTGCCCACACCCATTTCCCAGAGCCACTGACCACTTCCACTGCCCACATCCCCCTGCCCACCCAACTCACCACATTTCCTTCCCAAGGGCCAGGGGATAAGGTCCAGCAGCTGTGCTGGTTCTGCAGGGCCACAACAGCCCCTGGTTCCATGAGTTTCTGTACTGTCAGCAGCAGTTCCTTGGTTCCAATGATGGCCTGCTGGGTCACAGTGGATGTTTGGTTTCATGAAGTTCTGCAGTGTCACCATGGCCTACCTCATTCCATGAGCTTCCCTGGTGCCAAAATGGATTCCTTGGATGGGCAGGGTAACAATGGACCACTGGGTCACCATGGACTCCTTGGTTCCATGAGGTTCTGGTGGAGTTGCCATGATCTCCTTGGATCCACAGTGTCACAATGGACCACTGGATCCACGTGGCCCTGCTGTGTCACAATGGGCCCTTGGTTCCACAGGACCTCAGTGTCACAATTGACTCCTTGATCCATGGAGCCCTTCAGAGTCAAAATGGCCCCTTCATTCCATGAGGAATACAAAAGCTTAGTAGAAACCTTGAGAATACCCAGGTTAGCAAACCTGGGAATATCTGCGTTCAAAAGAGGAGTTAAAGCTGAGAATGGCACCAGCAATTTCCATCTGCAACAGAGATCTGTGGAAGGGGCAGGACGAAGAATTCAGCTGAAAGATTCAGAGAATTCTGCTTACAGAGATCAGTTCTGGTCACACTGTCCCTTGCAGAAAGGTGACATCATTCCAGCCAGCCTGTACTGAGAATGTGGTTCCTGAGTGGGGTGTGTTTTTCAAAAACCTGCTCAAGCTTTTTCATTTTTCCTTACAAAGAGGAAAACTTCTGCTGGGCCTGTGTGCAGGCAGAGCCCTAAGGTGAGCAGGTGGGACATGGTGCAGTGGGCTGGGACACCCAGCTGCAGAGCTCAGAGGAGAAGGTTGTGATTCAGGGCTCAGGGATGTCAGTCCCAGGTGGGCAATGTCAGACATGGTGAGGCTGGGGGTGAGGAGCAGGTTGTCCAAACAGGGTCAGCCTGCAAGGGGCTCATCCTTCTGCGTGTCCAGACCTCCTATGGAGACATTCATTTTCAAGATCATTTGGGGAATGCTTTATGACCTCTTCAAGGAACAGAAAATTTAAAAAAAAAAGCTGAATTAAAGAAAAAAAGTCATGAAATGCATTTTGAAATATTCCTCCTTAACAGAACTCCAAACTGAATTCCATTCATCTGCACAAGCCCTGAAGAGTTGAAGACACTTGAAGGAAGACAAAGAGCTCCTGAAAGCTTTCTGTATTTTAATGATCCCCATGGTGGATTTGGGGCTGAGTCCAGGAGCCCCAGGCACTGAGAGAAGGTTGAAGAAGCTGCCCAAGGAGTCAGAAGCAAAACTCCAAGTCCCTTGGAGCATCAGTGGCCCCACTGAGGGCAGAGACTGCCAAAGGCTCCCCAGGCACTGGTGAGAGCAGATCCTTGAGGGCAGGATTGCCGGAGCCAAAGGCTGTGAGCAGGAACTGCAATGCTGAGCAAGGCCTGGGCTGGTTGGAGGCAGCAGAAAGGCCAAGGGCTGAGCCCAGGCCTCGCCCAGCAGGGCCTGTCCCTCACGGGTGGCTCGGGGCTGTTCCTGAGGCATTGGGATGGGAGGGGCAGCAAGGACAAATGGCACCAACCTGTGTGACACTGCAGATGCTCATGGAACCAAGGGCCAGTGTGACACAGCAGGGCCTTATGGAAACAAGAGGCCATTGTGAGCCTGCGGGGCTGTAACACCTCAGAACACTGAAATGCTGGGGGTGACCAAAGGTTCCTTTACTCGCAGTTGGTGCACAGAAGAAACACCAGACAGATATTCTCAAGAGGTCAAAATGACAAAAAATTTTACTGGCAAAATATAGAAAGTCAAGGAATTTTGTAAAAGCATTTAATTTAGCATCCAAGTTATCATAAAAAACTTCTCATAGCAGTAACTTCATAAACTGTGCCCATTTAACCTCAAAATATTTAAACACTTTAGTAGTTGAGGTACCCAAAACTGTTTCATATAAAGAGCATTAGAAGGGGAAGAAAGAGAGACAGAATGAGAGAAGCTCTGCAGAAACACATGCATATTGTTACCATGTCCCACTGCTCTCCGCAGGGCTCTGCCTGCACACAGGCCCAGCAGAAGTTTTCCTGTTGGTGAGGAAAGAATTGAAAAGCTTGAGCAGGTTTCCTGAACAACTGTCACAGTGTGACTTGCGTTTGCCAACCTTAATATATTTATTTTCTTTTAGAGACAGGGCCCAGGAGTAGAGACAAGGCAGGCTCAAAACTTAAAAAGGTATAAGAAGAAATTTACTAATCACACAAAAATTCAGAATAAGATTCCTAGATTGTTCCCTCCTCCCCTTCATTCCACATTTCTTATCAACATACAAAGAACGCTTCAGTCTGTTATACATCCAGATAATCAGTTCAGTTCACTTCAGAGAGAAAAGTCCCTTTTTAGTTATGGCTTAGGGGGTGTCTTCACATTCACAATCCACATTCCCCCAGGAAAATATTGCAGACTATGACTCTGCTCCCATTTTTCACAGTCCTTCCAGAGCTGTGCTATGGGTTACGTTATACAATTGGGGTACTACTTTTAAAGGCAGGCTGCTGAAAAACAAAATTCTCTTCATCACCTTCACTATCAAATGTCTCTGTTCATATTTGCGTCCCAGAACAGAGAGAGCTCCATTTCCCCGAGGCAAAAAGTCTTCTACTCAAGTATCCAAACCTCCCCAAGTATATTTCAGAGTTTTAAGGAATTTTAGTGAAGTCACAATCCCCTTAACCCACAAAAAAAAGGTTTTCAGCTACTTATCAGTGGCATCTTTTCAATCTCTTCCCATCAGGAACATTATCTTCATTCCGCTGACCTCTGTAGTCTCCATGCTTCATTTCTTCTCATTCACGAAAGCTCAGGAGACCAAGGATCTTATCCAGGCTTAAAGAAGTTAAAATTGTATCCAGATCGTGAAGAAACAACACGGGCAGCTGGAGGCCTTTTTCTGCCACCTGGAGAGGCGAGCCCAGCTGAGCTGGCAGGGCCGGGGCCATGTGTCCAGTGTTGGAGCCATGCGGCCAGTGCAGGGGCCATGCGGCCAGTGCTGGGGCCATGCGGCCGGTTCCAGGACCATGCGGCCGGTGCTGGGGCCATGCGGCTGGTGCTGGGGCTGTGCGGCCGGTGCCAGGACTGTGGAGAGTTAGGGAAAAGTGTGCTGAAGAAATTGGGATGTATGGGTAGATAGAAAACCCCCTCCCCCTCATAGACTCTCTGCTCCGGACCAGACCTCACAGCCGGACGTGAGCTAGAGGAAATGACCCCTACTACCTAGGCTATAAAGACTCTTGTAACTCCTCAATAAACGCCATTTGCTGTCCACCACATTGGTGTCCTGGAGCTGATGGACCGAGTGACCCTGGATTAGGGCCACTGTGCTGGACTTGGACTAGGTCACCAGACAACATCTGGTGACGAAACCCAGGAACCGTCCGGAGTTCAGAGAGTCGCCTGAACAAGTTCCTGCGGCTGTTCAGCTGGATTTGAGCAGCAAGGGGGATGCCCCTGGACCCGTGAGGAGCATGGACGCTGTCACAAAGGTCATAAGTGAGATCCACGTGCAGTGGGGTATTGATTGTAAGCTTAAGGACTTTATTCTTGCAGTGCCGAGATTGATTAAGCTGGGGGCTATAGAAAGCCCGGTAGAAATTCTCCATCCGGAGATATGGGATAAATGCACTACTGCCCTAGCTGAGGACACCATGTCCTCCGGCTCAGGGAAACCCCTTAAATCATGGGGCAAAGTTATCCAGGCTTTGTGGGCTGCCCGGCAAGAGCAGGAAACCTGGAAAGCCGTGAGAACTTGTTTATTAGCCACGCCGCAGCTGGGGATAGGGGCGGCTACTCAAACTGCAGACCCAGCCGACTGCATGGACATACGGACCCCGGAACCCCCTCTGCACCCTCCCAGTTTGGACTCACCGCCACCGGAGGAGGGGGGAACACGCGCGAGCATTGTTGCAGGGGCTGACGGAGGAGGCAGAGAGTGCTGCTATAATATCGGAGCTCGCGGCAGTAGATAATAAATTACCCCCACCATATGAGTTTAAAAATGGCGCCAAGCCTCGTGGCGCGGGAAGGGGCGCTGAAGTGAGGGGCGGGCATGCAGAGGGCTCACTGAACCAGCGCAAGCGCAGACGAGCAGAGAGGAGGGACAGCCCCCGAGACAAAGCGTGAGACCAATCACAGAGCTCATTTTAAATCAGGTCCTTATAGGGCAAGAACCTCCCCCAGCAGGAGGTGGGGGATCCCATGGGGAGGGAACGGCCCGGCCCCTGGGGGAAGGGGCGGGGGCGGAGCCCGAGAAAAAGGCTGAGCAGCCCGGAAACGTCCACTCAGTCGACTTCCGGCTCTGACTCTGACCGGCGCTGGGACAGCCGGTCGAAGGGTGGTTGGAAGAGGAACCTGACATCGGCTGAAGCTTTCATAAGAAGGGAGCCGCAAAATATAACACCACTAGCTATAACCCTCCGGCATGGGTGAGGGGGATATCAGACACAAATCAAACCCCCCTTACAGACTGGCGTAAGATAAAAATAGCATGCGCAGAGTGGGATCCGTCTGCCAAGTTGGTATTCCCGGTCAGAGTGGGGGGTACAGGCGGAAACCAGAGAACGTATTCCCCGGTAAACCCGAAGGATGTGCAGGCTATCGTGAAAGCGGTTGCTGACAAAGGAATCAATTCTGCCATGGTTTCCACACTTATTGATAGCATTTTTGGAGGCAATGATATGCTCCCCTTTGATATTAAACAGACTTGCAGATTAATCTTTGATGGGGCAGGGATGATTGTTTTTAAACAAGAAAGGGAGGACAATTGTGCAAAGCAGCTAGCCTTAGTAACTGGGGAAAACCATCCTTTGCATGGCTCCAGCATACAGAGGCTGATGGGCAGAGACCCGGCCATGATCACCCCACAAGCACAGGCAGAGGGCCTGCGAGCCCATGAGGTTATGACTACCACCCGTGCTGCCCGAGAAGCCATCCGTACTACCTCAAAAGCAATAGCCAGACCATCAGCATGGTCCACTATAAAGCAGAGAGAGAGTGAAAGCTTCACTCAGTTTGTGGATCGCCTCCAGGCAGCATTAGACTGCCCAGCGCTGCCCTCAGAAGCAAAAGAACCTGTGCTAGCAGACTGCCTACGCCAGCAGTGCAATTCAGCCCAGAGGCCTCAAAGCCTCAGAAATATGGCAAACAGACTTTACCCAATGCCAGCTATTAAAACCCCGAGTGTGGCTCGCAGTTACCGTGGATACATACAGCGGTATGATCGTGGCCACACAGCATTCCAAGACAGATTCCAAAGCCACCATCCAACATTGGCTGACAGCCATGGCATGGCTTGGATATGGATGGGTATATAATCTTGCCCCAATGCAGAAAGCAGCATACCTGCACAGGCTACATAATGACAATCCTGCAACCAACCCATGATGGTTGGACCACGAGCAAAGTGTGGACAGTGGTTGTTCACGTTGCTCGCCGCATCTGAGCAAACATACAAATTATCAGACTCCCACCTTCAATATCCCAATCAGTCGGACCCAATCCGATTCTTGCACTGAGTGGACTCGGAAAGGAGATCACAGCTAACCACAGCTCCAGTCACAAAACACAAATGCAAAAATCTACCTCCTCCCTATCCAATCTCTTAACCACACCAACCCTCTCCAATCCATTCCTCAGTGTGTTAAATGCGACCTTTATATCATTAAATCAGTCCAACTCGAACCTCACAGAATCATGCTGGTTATGCTATGATGCACAATCCCCTTTTTACAAAGGTGTTGCCCTCGATCTCCCACTCATCTTTTCCAAGTCAGACAGTCCACGCCAATGCAGATGGGACACCCCCCGGAGAGGCATTACCCTAAGCCAAATCACAGGCCAAGGCAAATGCTTTGGCAATGCAACCCTTGCAATGCAGGTGGGCAAAGTCTGCCGAGAATTCATCAAACTAAAAGGGAGGAAGTTCCAGTGGGTGATCCCAGCTGCATCGGGGATGTGGGTCTGTCAACAATCTGGGGTGAGCCCATGTGTGCTCCTTGACAAAGTCAATCATTCTACCGGCTTCTGTGTCCAAGTATTAATTGTCCCCAGAGTTCTGTATCGCCAGGAAGAAGAAGTGTACCGCCTGCTTGAGGAACCAGGCCGACTCCACAAGCAAGAAGTGATAACAGGCATCACCATCGCAATGCTCCTGGGCTTAGGAGCTACCGGTGCTGCCACAGGCGTCTCGGCCCTCGCAACACAACATCAAGGACTGGCCCAACTGCAGATGACAGTGGACGACAACTTGCAGAGGATTGAGAAATCCATTTCTTCCCTGGAAAAATCCCTTTCCTCACTCTCAGAAGTCGTCCTCCAAAACAGATGAGGACTGGACCTTCTGCTTATGCAGCGAGGAGGCCTGTGTGCCGCCTTAAAAGAGGAATGCTGCTTTTATGCAGACCACACAGGAGTCGTTAGAGACTCCATGGCCGAGCTGAGGGAATGACTGAACCTCAGAAAAATGGACAGAGAAGCTAAACAGGGCTGGTTTGAATTGTGGTTCAACCAGTCCCCATGGCTCACCACCCTAATTTCTACCCTAATCGGCCCGGTCACTATAATCCTACTAACACTAATTTTCGGGCCTTGCATATTTAACAAATTAGTGTTATTTGTCAAAAAGCGTTTAAAAACAGTTAACATCAGGCTCGTCGAACTTCGACAACTGCTTTAAAGTGTGCCTGTTACTAACACTTTTACAATTTTATACTAACTTTACTAACCCACGAAAATTTTGTGATATCTACACTTTATAATTTCATATAAATTTTACTAATCGTGAGAGAGGGGGGAACTGTGGAGAGTTAGGGAAAAGCGTGCGGAAAACATCGGGATGCGCGGTTAGATAGGGAACCCCTCTCCCTCAGAGATCTGCTCCAGATCTGAGCTCACAGCCGGACGTGAGCTAGGGGAAATGACCACTACTATCTAGGCTATAAAGACCCTTGCAACCCCTCAATAAATGCCATTTGCTGTCCACCACATTGGTGTCCTGGAGCTAATGGACCGAGTGACCGTGGGATAGGGCCACCGTGCTGGACCTGGACCAGTCCGCCAGGCAACAATCACGTAAGCAAAGCAATATGTTAATAAAGAGAGTAAAAGATTTTAAAGTTTAGCAATTAAACCTGTTATAAAATTATTTAGACGTTTAAGATATATCAACGTAGGTTTGTGCCATGTTATGATTGATTAAGATATGATGCATTGCGGCAATGCCACGAAAAGGAAAGCAATTAATGATTGGCATAAAAACATGCTACCAAGTTTCATAGAAGTATGTGATTGGTTTAAAAAGTAACATAAGACATTCTAACTAAGAATTAGACAATTTCTGATACGATGGCATTGACTGTAACACTTTTCTTGTCTCATCTTCCTATGAGATTAACACCATGAGGAAATAAATCATCTTTAAAAAGGCCTCTCAGTTGCCTCGTCTTGTATAATTTTGATCTCCCAACAGAGAAATGTGGAAGGAACTGTTTATTTAATAAGCAAAGTACTCACACACATAAGAAATTGAATAATATGAAACAATGAAACCCCTTGTTGCTTTTAAGATATTGCAAATTCAGAAATTCCTTCTGTGGTTGGAGAGACTCCTTTTGTGGGGTGTATCTCGGCTCACTCAGTCTCTCTCAGCCCCTCCAGTGCTGGAATGCCACGTCTTGGCTCCAGCGGGACACAGGGGTGAGCACTTGGTTTTCTGAGTCTTTGCACCTGAGCAGGGCTGAACAGTTCCAAGAAATGAAATAGCCACAGTCCAGGGAACTTCTCTGCCTCAGCTAGCTAAAAAACAACTAAAAGCAAAGGAGAGCTCTCTCCCGCTCGCTATCTGTGCTGCAGAACAACACACACCAAGAGAGCGAAAGAATCCCAGGGAAGTGAAGATGAAACTTCAGCCCACACAAACTCTGTGTGTGTCTTTTCCCCCTTCATTCTCGGAACCAGTCCTAAAGGTGCAGAACTTTTTTCTGGGCCGAACAGATGGATGGGGATATGTTCAGCACGAGCAGGTGGTAGGTTGCTGCAAGCTTCCTGAAGCATCCCCATGAAGGGAGTGCTACACCAAGGACACAGCAAACACCCCACTCACACACAGCAGCTGGTTATCTGAAATGGTGGAGGAAGGAAGGGTCTTTGTATGTGTTTCCAGTGGTAGTTTATTTCACCTACACACTGAAAGAGTCCAGGGACAAAAGACAGGTGTTGTAATTCGGTAAATGAGGTAAAAGAAATGAAATCAGCATACTCTGCAACCTCCTTCTGTCTAGTCCCCAGTTCATGTCCTCCTTCTGGTCCTGTGACCTTCCCCTGTGACCTTGTAGCCCACCGGGGGTCGGGTATTCTGACCCGAGTCCCCCTGTGTCCTCATCCCATTGGCCGCCAGCCAAGGCCACTCAAATTCCCCTCTCCTGAATACCTGGTTCCCAGAGAGTCTCGCTCTCTTTCCGGCCACACCATCGCCATGGAATAAACTGAGACTGAAAGAGCCTCCTTTGTATCCTTTTTCCATCCATGCTATGATACTTGTCTGATCTTAAGTAATTAGGAAAAAGACACAAAGTATCATAGCAGTTGGCGCCCAATGTGGGGCTTCATTTTTAGACCCCATTTTGGCTAAAGTCCCTGTTTTAGGACTTTAAAAGGCCCATTGGGCTGTTCGACTACCTCCGTGGGTCGGAGCTGCTTTTACCAGCCCCGAACATAGGAGGGTGAAACGGATAACTTCTCTGCGAAATCGGAGGAGCCGGTTCTGGATCGGAACTTTTGCAGAGTTGCGGCACGACCGCACTCCGTCTGAGAAAGATCTGCTGAGTGGACCATCATTACAGTGGACGTCTCAAGCCCTTTAATTGATATGACGGTTTGCCACATGGAGAAAAAAAGCTACCCTCCAGTTAACCCTGTGAAGAACCCCATCCAAGTTGTCTTCCTGTTAGCCTTGAACAGTTTGGCAGCGGCGTGGATCGTCCCTCAGCCACGTCAAAGCTCTTAATGTCCACGATGCTCTGCGAGATATGAACCACCTGATTAGACAAGTGAAGCAAGAAACAAAAGACTGGTTTAATGAACTGTTCAAGGGCTGGGGGTTTTCTGGGTGGTGGGCTTCCATAGTCAAAACCATTATGTTATTTGTTGTTATTCTTTTCCTTGTAGCAATGGCATTTGGAATCATGCGTCATTTAATATTTAAGGCCATTAATGGTATCATTTCTTCTACCTCAGTGGACAATCATATAGAGATGACAAATATAAAACAATCTAACTCTCCCGCTTATCACAAATGGTGGGCAAAATAATAAATTCGGACTAGAATTAGTTTAATATCATCCCCCTACTTAAAAAAAACCAAAAAACGAGGAGATGTTGTAATTCGGTAAATGAGGTAAAAGGAATGAATCAGCATACCCTGCAACCTCCTTCCGGCTATTCCCCAGTTCATGTCCTCCTTCTGGTCCTGTGAGCTTCCCCTGTGACCTTGTAGCCCACCGAGGGCTCGGGTATTCTGATCCTAGTCCCCCTGTGTCCTCATCCCATTGGCCACCAGCCAAGGCCACTCCCATTCCCCTCTCCTGAATACCTGGTTCCCAGAGAGTCTCGCTCTCTTTCTGGCCACACCATCGCCATGGAATACACTGAGATTGAAGGAGCCTCCTTTGTATCCTTTTTCCATCCATGCTATGATACTTGTCTGATTTTAAGTAATTAGGAAAAAGACACAAAGTATCATAGCAACCTTTCTGCAAGGGACAGTGTGAGCAGAACTGATCTCTGTAAGCAGAATTCTCAGAGTCTTTCAGCTGAATTCTCTGTCCCTGTCTTTTCCCTGGATCTCTGTTGCAGATGGAAGCTGCTGGTGCCGTCCTCAGATTTCACTTCTTATTTGAATGGAAGCAGATGTTCTCAGCTGTGTTAGGCAGGGTTTTCTCAATGTTTCTAAAAGACTTGTGTATTCCTCATGGAACTAAGGGGTCATTTTGACTCTGAGGGGCCCCATGGGAGCAACAAGTCAATTGTGACACTGAGGTCCCGTGGAACCAAGGGGCCATTGTGACACAGCAGGGCTACGTGGATCCAGTGGTCCATTGTGGCACTGTGGATCCAAGGAGACCATGGCAACACCACTAGAACCTCATGGAACCAAGGAGTCCATGGTGACCCAGTGGGGCTGCATGGAGCCAATGGTCCGTTGTTACACTGCCCATCCAAGGAATCAATTTTGGCTCCAGGGAAGCTCATGGAACCAGGTAGGCCATGGTGACAGTGCAGAACTTCATGAAACCAAACATCCACTGTGACCCAGCAGGCCATCATTGGAACCAAGGAACTGCTGCTGACAGTACAGAAACTCATGGAACCAGGGCTGTTGTGGCTCTGCAGAACCAGCACAGCTGCTGGACCTTGTCCCCTGGCCTTGGGAAGGGAATGTGGTGAGTTGGGTGGGCAGGGGGATGTGGGCAGTGGATGTGGCCAGCAGGTTTTGTCAGTGAGGTGTGGTCATTGGATGTGGCAAGTGAGTGTGGACAGAAGGTGTGGTCAGTGGGGGTATTCAGTGTGTGTGCTCAGTGGAGGTATGGTCATTTGGGAGGTGAGTGGGGTGCAGTCAGTGGGTGTGGTCAGTGAGGGGTGGTCAGTGCTATGTGAGCATTAAGGTGTGGTTACTGACTGTGGACACTGGCTGTGGACAGTAGGTGCAGTCACTTTGAAGGTAGCTGTAGGGATGTTCAGTTAGGGGTGGTCAGTGGGTGTGGTCGGTGAGTGTGAGCAGTGCAGCATGGTCAGTAGTTGTGGTCAGTGGTTGTGGGCTGTGGATGGTCATTGTGGTATGGTTTGTGGGAGTGGGCAGTAGAAGTGTGGTCAGTGGTTGTGGTCCATCGAGGTGGTCAGTGGGGTGTGGCCATTGATGTCCAGGCAGTTGTTGAGGGCAGAGGGTGTGGACAGTAGATTGTGATCAGCAGCTGTGGTCAGTGGATGTGGTCAGTTGGGAAGTCAGTGGGGCGGTGGTAAATAGGTGTGGTCATTTGGATGGTCAATTGGTGTGGTCATGGGTGATCAATGGGTGGGATCATTGGCTGCAGTCAGTGGCAGAGTGGTCAGTGGGTGTATTGAGTGAGTGTGGTCAGTGGGGTGTAGGAAGTGGTGTGTGGGCCAAGGGTGTTGTCAGTGGCTGTGGTCACTGAGCAGGTCCATGTGGTTTGGTCAGTGGAGGTGGTCACTGTATTTGGTCAGTGGGTATTGTCAGTGGGTGTGGGCAGTGGGGTGTGGGCATTGGTGTCTGGGCAGTGGGTTTGGTCAGTGGGTGTGTTCATTGGTGGTGGTCAGTTTGGGTGGTCAGTGGGTGTGGTCAGTGGATTGCAGCCAGTGGGTGTGGACAGTTGGTAGGTCACTGATGTGTGGTCAGTTGGTGTGCTCATTGGGCGTGGTCACTGGAGCGGCTATTTGGTGTGGTCAATGGGTGCAGTCAGTGGGCATGGTCCTTGCAGTGGTCAGTGGATGTGGTCACTGGGTGCTGTCAGTGGCATGTAGTGAGTCAGGTTATGGTCAGTGTGTGTGATCAGTGGCTTTGGTCAGCTGGGTAGTCAGGTGGGTGTGGTCACATGGGTGGCCAGCAGTTTGGTCACTGGGTGTGGGCAGCATCTGTGAACAGTGGGTGTGGTCAGTGGGTGCTGTGATTGTGAGTGGTTGGTGGGTTTACAGTCAGTTTTTGGGTCATTGGGGTGTGGTCAGGGGTCCCAAGCTGTGCAGAGTGGTCATAGGTTGTGGTCAGGGGGTGTAGGCTGTGGATGTCATGAGTGGGAAAATTCGGTGGGCTGTGGTCAGTGCGGGTATGGGCATTGGTGTCTTGGCAATGGGTGTGTTCATTGGGTGTGGTCAGTGCTTCTGGTCAGTGGGGGTGGTCAGCACAGTGTGGTCAGTGTGTATGGCAATTTGGGGTGGTCATCGGGAAGGTGCTTGGCCAAGGCAAAAGGAGGTTCCCTGTGTGCCCTGCTCCCCTCTCCCTGAGCTCCTGAGAGCTCTGCAGCCCCTGCTGCCATCCCATCTGCCCAGGCCAGCACAACAGCCCCGGCCTTGGGGCCCTGCAGATCTGCTCCTGCTCCAGGCCCAGGGCCCATCCCAGAGCAGGGGCAGCCACAAAGCTGTGCCCATTGCTGTTCATTGCTGCTCTGATGAGGATGGATCCTCAGAAACTTGGAGGTTGCTGGTGAATTTTACTTTTTTGAAAGCTTCTTCTTTCTTGAGCTCTTCAGTTCAGAAATTCAGTGACAAGGACTCATAAACATTTGCTCAAAACATCCAAACAAGGAAAGCCCCTGGGAATAATTTAAGTTTTCAATTCTTCTGTGGTTACTTAGAAAGATTTCAGAAGTTTATTCCAAGTGAATATACTATCTTGAAAATAATGGAGAGGAATGGATTTTGTTTTGTATTCTTTTCCTCTTTATAGATTGATATCAGCTATGTCAAAATGATATTGATCCCCAGAACCTTCTAATGCAGTCTGAATAGATATTGAAAATCAAGACTTTTCATGGCTCACAATCAAAAACACACTATCGCAACCCATCCCTAAAATTCCTGTCATCAAACTCCTGGGACTCCTATGGATCAGGAATGTTCTGGCCAGTTGGACCAGGGCAGTGATTCTTCCCCTGTGCTCAGCACTGGTTGGGCAGCACCTCGAGTGCTGTGTCCAGTTCTGGCCCCCCCAATTAAGAAAGGACAAGGAGGGGCTGGAGCGTGTCCAGAGAAGGACAACAAGGCTGGTGAGGGGTCTGGAACACAAGTTCCATGAGGAGAAGCTGAGGGAGCTGGGGTTGTTTATCCTGGAACAGAGGATCAGCTGAGACCTCATCAATCTCTACAGCTCCCTGACAGGAGGGTGCAGCAAGGGGAGGGTCAGACTCTTCCCAGAGAACAGTGACAGGACAAGGAGGGACTGCTGCAAAGCTGCAGCAGTGAATGTTTAGGCTGGACATTAGGAAACATTCTTCACAAAGAGTGTGATTGGGCATTGGAATGGAGTGCCCAGAGAGGTGGGTGAGTCATCGTTCCTGGAAGTGATTCAGGAAAGACTGGATGTGACATCCAGTGCCAAGGTATTGTTAGGTCACAGGTTGGACTTGATGCTCTCAAAGGTCTTTTCCAGCCTGGGTGATTCTGTGATGATTGTGACTCTGCAGGGCCCTGGGGAAGCAAGGGGCCATTGTGACACTGTGGGGCCTTGTGGAACTGAGAGGACCAGAGTGACACTGTGTATGACATGGCACCACAGAGCCAAGGGGCCACTGTGACACTGTGGGGCTACATGGAAGCCAGGAGTCCATTGTGACAGTCTGGGTCCTGGCGGAACCACAGAGGCCACTGTGACACTGCAGGGCCTTGTGGAACCAAGGGGCCACTGTGACACTGCAGAACCAAGGAGAGCCTTGTGAGAGCCTGGTGCCAATGGAACCAAGGGGCCATTGTTCCACTGCAAGGACTCTTGGAACTAAGGGAACAATTGTGACATTGTGATGCCCCATGGAACCAAGGGTCCCTCGTGGCACTGCAGGATCTTGTGTAACCAGGGCTCCATTGTGACACTGCAGCACCAAGGAATTCATGGTGGTACTTGGAGGCCTCAGGGAACCAAGAGGCCACAGTGACACTGCAGGGCCTTGTGGGACCATGCAGAGCATTGTGACAGAGCAGGACCTCGTGTAATGATGGGGCCATTGTGACACTGCAGGGCCCCATGGAACCAAGGGACAGGTGCTGCTCCTCAGGGACTCATGGAATGAAGGAAACATGTTTGACACTGAGGTGTCCCTTGGGAAAAGAGGTCTTTTTGACACTGTGGAACCAAGGAGAGCATTGCTGCACTGGGCGACCTCATGGAACCAAGGATCCATTGTGACACTGCAGGGCCTGCAGGACCTTGGGGTACCAGGGCACCATTGTGACACTGCAGGGCCCAAGGATCCAGGGGACTTTGTGACACTGCAGGTCTCCGAAGGAACCAAAGGGACATTGTGACACTGGGAGGCCTCATGGAATCATGCGGATCATTGTGACACTCTACAGCCTCATGGAACCTTGGTGGCAGCAAGTTGGCTGGGAGTGTAGAATTGCTGGAGGGTAGTAGGGCTCTGCAGAGGGATCCGGACAGGCTGTATCCAGGACCCAAATCCAACAAGGTGAGGTTTAACAAGACCATGTGCTGGATCCGGCACTTTGGAAAAAACAACCCCTGCAGACGTGCCCCCCTGGCCTATGGTGCCTCTGGCAAGGGAGCAGCATGAGGCACTGCAGGAGCCTGCAGACAATTCCTGCAGCACTTATAGGATGATCCTGCTCCCCAAGGGATGTTCCCATGGTGCCAGCTCAGGAACTGAAATTGGGGAGTGGGGCCAGAGAGGAAAGGGAAAACAGGGATGGGCTGTTTGCAGGGGAGAGGACAGGGATGGGCAAGAGGAAGAAATCTGGATCGGGAGAGAGGAAAGAAAGGAAAGGTGAAGCCAAGGAAATGCTCAGGGCAGTTTGGGGGTGGCTCCCAGGCAGCCCTGGCACTGAGAAACAATGTCTGCAGTGGGACAGGAAACTCACAGCTCATGGGAACAAACTTTCTGGCTGAATTCAGAGGCCACGACAAACCTGAGTGGTTTCCCTCCCGTGCCTCAGCCCTTGCTGGCCCCAGGGGCTGATGGCATTTGTGCTCACTCAGCTCCATCTCCCCACAGCAGCACCATGGGGGTGCTGACGCCTGCTCTGTGCAGTGCAAACAGGGGCTCCTGAGCCAGTGCTGCCGTGTCTGTGCCTGCAAGGATGCGGCACCTGTGTGAGCTGGGGGAGAGGCCAGGGCTGCAGAGGGGGGATGTTGTTGGCAGGTGCATGAGGACGCTCTGGGACGCTGCCCTGGGCTGTCCAGCGCAGTGGGGATGGATCAGCCCCTGCTCTGCTGCTCCTTGCCAGGGTCTGCCCCTTGCAGGGACCTTGCAGAGCACCAGCCATGCTGTTTGCCCCCAGCCTGCCCACGGCCAGCCTGGGGCTGCTCACGGGGGTTTTCTCTGTTCAGCATTGGCCTGGCCAAGTGTTGTGGAGAGAGCCTGGCCAAGGAGACTGGAGCCCCCAGGCCCTGCCCTGAGGCGTCAGCGCTGCCCCAGCAGTGCCCATGGCCTGTCCCTGCTGCAGTCCTGGCACTGCCACCCCCAGGGCTTTGCCCAGCCCCGAGAGCACTCAGGCAGCAACACGAGGGGCAGGAGGGCAGCGGGGCAGTGGCACGGGAGCAGCACTGGCAACAGCCAGTGCTGCTGCTGCTGGGCACAGCTGCTGTGCCAGCACTGATCTGCCCCAGCTCTGCACACAGACATTGCTGCTGCAGCTCCAGAGAAGGGAACAGAAAGGAGATCTCTGGAGAAAACGTTGCTGGGAAAGAGATACTTTATTTTCTTAAAAGCCACCATCAGCACAGCTCCTCATTGACACAGACTGTGTCACGGAAATAGTTGACAAATGCAAAATGAGAAAGGGCACAAATTATGGTGTTTCTTAGCAAGCAAAATTGAAAAATAAAGCAAATGAAATGAAAGAACAAGCCAACACAAGCCCAACTGAAACAAGCAGAGATTGCTTTTATTACAAGTGATTTGAAGTAATGGGCCAGTATTTCACTTTTTCTGAAATCATCCAGTGATCAGTTTCCACACAGCAGCCTTAAGCTCCTTGTTCCTCAGGCTGTAGATGAGGGGATTCAGGGCTGGAGGCACCACTGAGTACAGAACTGACAGGGACAGATCCAGGGATGGGGAGGAGATGGAGGGGGGCTTCATGAAGGCAAATGACCCAGTGCTGATAAACAGGGAGACCACGGCCAGGTGAGGGAGGCAGGTGGAAAAGGCTTTGTGCCGTCCCTGCTCAGAGGGGATCCTCAGCACGGCCCTGAAGATCTGCACATAGGAGAAAACAATGAACAGAAAACAGCCAAGTGCTAAGGAAGTAGTGAAAACAGAAGCCCCAAATTTCCTGAGGTAGGAGTGCGAGCAGGAGAGCTTGAGGATATGGGAGATTTCACAGAAGAACTGCCCTAGGGCATTGCCCTTGCACAGGGGCAGGGAAAATGCTTTGGCTGTGTGCAGCAGAGCAGTGAGAAAGCCACTGGCCCAGGCAGCTGCTGCCATGTGGGCACAAGCTCTGCTGCCCAGGAGGGTCCCGTAGTGCAGGGGTTTGCAGATGGACACGTAGCGGTCGTAGCACATGACGGTCAGGAGGGAATACTCTGCTGAAATGAAAAAAGCAAAAGTCAATAGTTGTGCAACACATCCTGAGTAGGAGATTGTCCTGGTGTCCCAGAGGGAATTGTGCATGGCTTTGGGGACAGTGGTGCAGATGCAGCCCAGGTCAGTGAGGGCCAGGTTGAGCAGGAAGAAGAACATGGGGGTGTGCAGGTGGTGGCCGCAGGCTACGGCGCTGATGATGAGGCCATTGCCCAGGAGGGCAGCCAAGGAGATGCCCAGGAAGAGGCAGAAGTGCAGGAGCTGCAGCTGCCGTGTGTCTGCCAATGGCAGCAGGAGGAAGTGGCTGATGGAGCTGCTGTTGGACATTGCTTCACTGTGGCCATGGGGGGCTGTTAAAAGAAGACAGAGTAGTTAGGATAGGTTTCCTTGTGTCAATCTTAAGCTATTTTCTTAGAGATTTACTCAAAATTGCTTCTCGTTCATTGGGGAAATTTCTCTCACTTAGTTTTTTTATCTTTGATCTCAGGGTTTTGCTTTCTATGAAGGGAGAGAAATCCTCTTTAAGCACTGCTCTGAGCCTGAACACTGGGGAGCCCAGGGGGAGCACAGGACTCCCTGTGCCTGAGTATAGTCATACCTGCTGGTCCCACACAGCTGCCCTTCGCTCATATACACCTGCCTTTATTTCAGAATGACTGCACTTAAAATGTGCCTGAAAAATAAAGAGAACATTTTGAAAGATCTGGTTTCAAAGCAAGATTTTCTAAACCCACATTTTTTTCCCTGTGCAGCTAGACAGGATGGGATATCCAGGTTTGGTGTGGCTCTCAGCTGCCTGGAGTTGTGCCTACTGGGAGCTGTTTCTCCCTATCCAACTCTTGTCCCTACCAGTGCTGCCAGAGCCCAGCCCAGCCCTGGGGGCTCAGCTCTGCCCTGCACACCCCTCCCAGCACACGGCACTGCCCAGGGGCATCTCCCTCCCAGCAGGGCCTTAAGGGCAGCTCAGACAAACTGAGATGCTGCAAGCCAAGGTCCTGCTGCTGCGGTCTGTAGGCACAGGAGGGTGGGGAGGCACTTTGTAGGGGAGATGTGAGGCAGATCTGCTGATCTGCAGTGAGACAGTGCAGGAGTCTCAGTGACACAGACACACCTGACAGCCCCTTTCCCTTCTCGTGAGAAGAAAACTGAGAGCAGCCCTGGCCATGCAGCACCATCTCCACAGCAGGAGGAATCTGCCCTGATGGGAGTGGCTCCTTCCCCCTCCAACTTCTCCCTACAGTCCACGGAGAGCTGCCAGACAGGCTGAGAGCTGCCCCTGGCAGGTGGCACATGCCCTGGGCTGGCCAAGAGCCCTGAGGTCTGCAGGAGCTGCTCTGCAGGACAGCCCTGGGCAGCCCTGGATGCAGCCCCAGCTTCAGCCCCTGCAGCCGTCCCTGGCAGCAGGAGCCGTCCTGCCCTGTCCCTCTGACGGTGCCCAGGGCAGCCCCGCTCTGCAGCACATCCTCCTCTTCCTCTGCCTCTGAGAAACTGGGAGAGTCCTCCTGACATATCCCCCAGGCTGTGGGGTGTGCTGGATCCAGGAGAACCCACCAGAAACACAGGAGACACTGCCCTGCACCCACAGACTCACCATGTCCAGGGCTGTGAGGATGTTTCCCCAAGAGAAGTCTCAGCTCAAAGTCTTCCCAGTCCTTATTGCCTTTATCCTGTCTGTGCCTGGCTCCTGTCCCCTCAGTGCCTGCAGGCAGTGCCCTCAGCCCAGGGAGAGGAGCTCCTCCGCACCAGAAATGTCTTTTTGAAGCTCTTCTTGCTTGCCAGTAGCTGCCTCTATGCCAGGAGCCCAACCCAGCTCAGCAGCACAGACACAGCACAAGGATTTTAATGAATCTCTCAGGGCTTTGGTGCTGTTTACATCAGACTCAGTCCCTGAGAGAGTGTTCAAAAAACTTCTCAAGATTTTAAAGTCACAATCAAACTCCAAAGTTTCTTGAAGTTTTAATGGGTTCCAATGAGGAACACACCTCAGAAAGTGTCCCCAGGTTGAAGTTAGAGTAGAACACTTGTGGCAGTGATGACAGGTGGGGACAACAAGGGAAAGGTGTCTCTGATGCTGAGCAAACCTGGATGTGTTTCAGGAATGCAAAGGGCCAAGGGCTGAGCCCCAGCCCCTGGCAAGGCAGATCCTGTCCCTCCCTTGTTGCTCAGGGCTCTTCCCGGGCCACTGGGCTCTGGGGATTTGCAATGCCAAGGGCAAGACCATGGGGCGGCCCCTGCCAGGCTGCTGAGCAGGGACAAGGAGGCAATGAGGCCCCAGCACAGCAAGGCTCACTTGTCCCCTGCTGGCCTCAGGCCCAGGGCCAGCAGCCATGGCCCAAGTGCTGCAGGAGTTGGCTCTGGCAGGGCCTTTCAGCTGCTGCCCATCCCTGTGCCCTGTGCAGCCCAGGCTGTCCTACGGTGTCCATGCCCTGCGCCTCTGTCCCTGCAGGCTGTCGTCATCCCCGGCTGCCCCACCTCGCTGGCCCTTCCTTTGCTGACAGCTCTGCGTCCTGCCTGCCTCTGCCTGGCCACACAAAGCCTTGGGCTGCTCCAGACTCTTTCTGGGGGTCGTGCTGCACCACAGCCCTGCCCTGGGAGAGAAATTCCTTTCTCATTTTTCTCAGTCCGGGCCTCCCCAGCTGCACGTGGCATTAATGCTTTCTTTCTCTGGCTGATCTTTACTATGTCAAAAGGATCCTCTGTCACTGAAATCACACTTCCATTCTTTCTAGCGCTCATCTCTGCTGTTCTCAGTATCCACCCTACTGAGCACAGAAGTCTTTTGTCTCTGTATAGTGGTCATGTGCTGGAGACCTCCAAATCCCACTTTGGGAGATCTCTGGGCTCTCTCCAAGCTGTTGGCAAATAAAAAGTTCTGCTCATATTTTAAGAAAATCACCAGAGGACAAGGCAGCCAGTCCTGTGTGTCCTGGCTACCTTTGTCTGGGCGCAATCCTTAGATAGGTGCCATTTTGGAGGTAGAATCCCAGTTTTGGCCATTGACACCTAGGTGAGAAGGGCAATTCTTTTCCACTGGAAGGAAAGCACTGAGCCCCAGTGTTTGGTGGTAGATGAAAGATACCCTTCCGGAGGCCAAGGCCAGGCAGATCTATCTGTCCTGGCTTTGGCTGGAAGTAACTCTTGCATATAGGGAAGTTTTTAGGGGGTGTACCCATTTCAGCCATGGGCACCAGGAAAGAGAGAAGGTTCTTTTCCCTAGGAAGGAAAGCACAGAGCCCCAGGTCTCCAGGGGCTGATGAGAGGTATCCCTCGACATGCCAGGATCCATGAAGTCCTCTCAGTGTCTCAATAGTCCCTTGGATCCATGGGGTCCCCAAAGTGTCACCATGGTCTCCACAGGAAAGAGTGTTGCAGGGGTGGATGACGGGCAGTACACAGAGGCCAAGTACAGTCAGATTAGATGGTAGTGGCAGGTTTTGTCTGGGAGCTATCTTTGGATACACAGCATTTTGGAGGTGAAATATCAATTTCAGACATGGATGCCTGGAGGAAAATGAGGGTTCTTTTCCATAGGAAGCAAAGCATGGAACGCTGTTGTTTCAGGGGCACATGAAATGCGGCCATCAGAGGCCAAGGCCAGCCCAACCTCTCTGTTCTGGAAGGTTCTGTGTGAAAGAAATCCTTTCTATAGGAAAGGGAATTTGTGTTTTCTATAGGAAAGGTTAAAGGGAATTTTGGAGGTTGAATCCCACACTCAGCCATTTCTGCATTTCTGCACTGATAAGACTGGTGGCTCTTTTCTATAGGAAGGAAAGCACAGAGCTCATGTGTTTCAAAGGAAGAGAAGACAGGTGGCTACTGGGAAGCCAAGAGAGCCAGGCCTGTTTTTCCTGGCACCTTTTGTCATGGAGAAGTTCTTGAATGTACAGGATTTTGTGGGCTGAGTCTCAATTTTGACCAGGGACACCTTGATGAAAAGGACAGTTCTTTTCCATAGGAAGGAATGCACTGAGCCCCAGTGTTACAAAAGACATTGAGCAGCAGCCCCCATGAGGCCAAGGGCAGCCAGACCTCTCTGTCCTGGCAGCTTTCACTTGGGAACAATCCTTGGATGTACAGAGTTTTGGAGGTGAAATCCCAGTTTTGGCCATGGGTGCCTGGTCAAAATTGATATTTTTTTCAATAAGAAAGAAAAGTGTGATGCCCAGATGTTTTGGAAGAAGATGATGGGTAGGGACCATAGGGCAAGCCAGCCAGTTTATCCTGTCTTTCATCTGGGGCCTCTCCTTGTATAGAGAGATTTTTGAAGGTGGAATCTCAGTTTTGGCTGTGGTCGCCTGGCCAGGAAGGAGAGTTCTTTTCATTAGGAAGGAAAGAACGAAGCCCCAGTGTTTCAAAGGCAGATGAGAGCCAGCCCTTAGAAAGCTACAGCCAGCCAGATCTGTCTCTCTTGGCCGATTTCATATGGGGAAAATCTTTACAAATGAGGAAATTTGGAGAAGGAATCTCAGCTTTGGCCCTGTACACCTCAGGGAGAAGAACAGTTCTTTTCCATAGGAAGGAAAGCACAGAGCCCCAGTGCTTCAGCAGCAGATGAGCAGCAGCCCTCGACATGCCAAGGTCAGCCAGACCTGTCAGGTGTCCCCTGGGAGGCCCAGCCAGCCAGACATGTTCCATGTTCTCTTGGTTCCATGGGGCCCCACAGTGTCACAATGTTCTCCTTGTTTCTGAAGTGGGACAATGGCCCTGTGCTTCCATGACACTTTGCAATGTCACAATGGGTTCTTGGTTCCACAAAGCCCTGAAGTGTCACCATGGCCCCTCGGCTCCGTGCGGTCCTGCTGTGTCACAATGACTCTGTGACACTCTGGGCCCCATGGTGTCACCATGGCCCCTTGGTTCCATGAGGTTCCACAGTGTCACCATGGTCGCTGTCAGAGGCTGGATGAGATCGATGTCCCAGACACCCTGGGATGCTCAGAGTGCCTGTGTGGGACCCAGGTTGGCTCAGGCCTTGGTATGTGGGGGACAGAGCCCTGCCCAAAGCCATGGTGCTCCCCAGCTCTGATTGGCCGAGCTGTCTATCAATCACACAGCAGGCAGAGCTCACCCAGCTCTGATTGGTGGAGCTTTCAATCAATCACACACTACCTGCTGGTGCCAACCCTATTTCTGATTGGACAAGAAGCTGGCAGTCTGTCCAAAGGGGCGGGCCCATGCTGGCCCAGGGGTTAAACCCAGAGCAGGAGGTCAGACCCTGGCCTGGATCCTGCCTTCTGCTGGGGATTTTCTGTGAGTAGTGCTGGAACACGAGCAGCTGGTGCCTATATGTGTGTCTTTCTATAGATCTGCTGTTGTTCTTTATTTGTCCTCCATTTAGTCCTATTTACCTGGAAAATTTTGTGGTACCTAAACATCTAAAGGGTTAAAGGTTTTTAGGTTGAATTAAGTTAATGAAGTTAATGCTATGGTAAGAGTTTTATGTTGAATTGGATGTTGTATTAAACCCTTTACTCAAGATCCTTGACTTCCTATATTTTGCCAGAAAAATTGTGTGTCATGTTGGCCTCTTAGCTGAGCTGGTTAGAGCATGGTGCTTGTATCACTGGGCCATTTGTTTAACAGCTGGAATTGATGAGCCTTGTGGGTCCCTTCCTACAAAATTATTCTTTGTGTCTAGCCATGTTGAGAATATCTGGCTGGTGTTTCTCCTGTGCACCAAACTCAAGTGAAGGAACCTTTGGTCACCCCCAGCATTTCAGTGTTCTGGGGTGTTACAGCCCCGCAGGCTCACAATGGCCTCTTGTTTCATGAGGTCCTGCTGTGTCACACTGGCCCTTGGTTCCATGAGCATCTGCAGTGTCACACAGAGTTGGTGCCATTTGTCCTTGCTGCCCCTCCCATCCCAGTGCCCCAGGAACAGCCCCGAGCCACCCGTGAGGGACAGGCCCTGCTGGGCCAGGCCTGGGCTCAGCCCTTGGCCTTTCTGCTGCCTCCAACCAGCCCAGGCCTTGCTCAGCATTGCAGTTCCTGCTCACAGCCTTTGGCTCCTGCAATCCTGCCCTCAAGGATCTGCTCTCACCAGTGCCTGGGGAGCCTTTGGCAGTCCCTGCCCTCAGTGGGGCCACTGATGCTCCAAGGGACTTGGAGTTTTGCTTCTGACTCCTTGGGCAGCTTCTTCAACCTTCTCTCAGTGCCTGGGGATCCTGGACTCAGCCCCAAATCCACCCTGGGGATCATTAAAATACAAAAATCTGTCAGGAGCTCTTTGTCATTCTTCCATTTTGGTCATGTCTCCAGGGCTTGTGCAGCTGCTTGGAGTCAGTTTGGAGTTATGTTAAGGAGGAAGATTTCAAAATGCCCCTCATGACTTTATTTTCATGGGAATGTTTTTCTTTTTTTCGGTTCAGAGAGATGGTGATAGAAGCATTCCCCAAGTGATCTTGATGCCAAATATCTCCTTAAGAAGTGTGGGCACGTTGAATAAAGATCCTCTTGTGGGCTGACCTTGTTTAGACAACCAGCTCCTCACACCCAACCTCACCATGTCATGATATTTCCCACCTGGGACTGAGAATTCATAATATTAAAAAACAAACCTAGAAAATTCATCTTTATAAAAACATGTTCATAATTTTCAAATTAGAGTTATATTTTTCTTATTTAAAATATTACTGTTCTTTATTTCAAAAATCTAATTTTTGAATTTTTATTTTCATTTTAATTTTTAATTTTTGTTTTAAAACTCCATACATAATTAGCAACCAAAAAAATTATTGATCATTTCTTCTAAGTTACACAGTTCCCTTCATTAATTAAATAAGATCTATTGGTTATTGATTTCTCCCTCTTTAAGATAATTCATAATATTTCTAGTTCTTTTGTCATCTTTATTACCATTATTTTCTCAGACAGGATCAATGTGGGCATTTCCTGTTCAAGGAGACATTTCTGAGACATATTTGGGGTAGTTTTGGATCTGGGGAAAGAATTTAGAAGGAAGTTGAGGGACGGGAGGACACCTGGGGGCATCGAGTGAGATCTAAGAGCGAACTTAGGGATCCTGAGGGAAGGTCTGGGCTTTGCAGTGGCACTTGAGTGTCCAGGGGGCACTTGGAGGTCAGGGAGGGGAATCCAGGCGGGTGCTTGGGGGGCTCTAACGGGCTCTCTGGGGCACGGGGGGTGATGGGAGTTGTAGGCTCAGGAATAATAGGGTTTTAAGCCTCGCAGAGCATCATGGGAGCTGTAAGCGCAACTGCAATGCCTCTCGTTGAGGCGCAGGGCATGATGGGAGATGAAATCTCAGCTAGAATGGCATTTTACCAGAACTGCAGAGCATGATGGGTGCTGAAGTCCTGGAAGTGGTTCTTGCTGAGAGTTTGGGATTCGGGAGCACTTGGGGGACACTTTTGCCTCTGAGCAGCGAGTTCGGATTCTCAGGAGGAAACCTATATGGTTCGGGAGCACTTGGGGGGAGTTTGGGGAGCTCTAAACAAGCTCTTTAGGCAGCAGGGCACGGCAGGAATTTTAGGTGCATGACTGGGTTATGAGGTGCTCTGAGCTCACGGGGAATGGCAGGAGATTAATTCCCAGGAGTGGCTGTAATGGGCATCTGTGGGGTTGGGAGCATTCAGGGGATCTGGGGATGCTTTTGGGGGTTCCCGAATGGGAGCAGAGGGGGCACTTAGGGATCCTTGTGGGTCTGGGGACATTTATGGGACGCCCAGGGCGGGCAGGATTCCAGCGTTCTGTGGGGCGCAGGGCATGATGGGCATTGTAGTCCCAGATCCAATGGGGCTCTATGGGGCCGCGGAGCATGACGGGAATTAGAGGCAGAAAGGAAAGATGACACCGACTCCAGGCAGCACCCCCGAAGCACCGATCCCCAGCCTGAACCTCCTTGGTGGCGGCTGGGGCTGGCACACACCTGAGCAGTGTGTCTGTTTGCACTGGGGAAAATTAGGAGTTGTAGATTGCGTGCAAAATAACAAAAAGGAAATATCCGTCTGCCTGAGTGAAACTACTTTTCCAAGCAAAGGAGGTTCCAGGTGTGGGAGGACACCAGGATGGGGTTGGGGAATGTGGGGCAAGGTTGTCCACACTGGGTCAGACCTCAATGCACAGCTTCTCTGAGCAGGCCAGACCTCCTGAGGAGAGACCCAGGACCAATATCAATCACTGAATGCTACAGTCACCTCTGCTTAAAGAGAACAGCAATAAAATGCACCATTTAAAGCAAGAATATGTATTTTTCAGAAGCTCTTTGATGTATTTCTTCATAACAGGAGTAGGAAAACTTCCTGATGAACTGCACCAGACCAGAGGGAAATCAAGGCTCAGCCATGGTTTGTTAGAAAACCTCTCAAGAATTCAGTCAGAATTGAACTCCAAAGTTTCTGATACAATTCATGGGTCCCACTGAGGGACACGACTGAGAAAGTGTCCCCAGGTTCCAGTTACAGCAGAAAATTGGAGGCAGAGATAACAGGTAGGGACAAAGAGAAGCCAAGTCTTGGTGCCCTGGGGCACAGCAGGGTCTGTGCCACCAAGGGCTGGGAGGAGACACCTTGTCCTGAGGCACTGGGGCCTCCTGGCACAGCCCCAGCAAGGCTGGGCACTGTCACCCCTTGTGCTGCCCTCAGCATCTCCCCACATCCCAGTGGCCTCAGGGATCTGCTGGGACCAGTCCCTGGGGAGCCTTGGTCAGGAATGGCCCTGGGGGCTCCTTCATGCTCCCAGGGACTGCAGGTTTTTCAGAGGACTTTGGGTTTTGCTTTTGCCTTGCAGTCTCTGAGAGCTTTGTGCAATCATGGCCTGCAGTTATCTGCTTTAATTAGCCTCTAGAGAGCCTTTGTCAGTAACAACACTCAGTAGGGCTGAATTCCTCTAGGTGCTTCAGCTTTCCAAGGTTCTTTACTTTTTCCTTTCCACACTGAGTTTCTGAGAACTGACACCACTCAGGGAAAGAGGGGGTTTCAATTTTTTTTCAAGCATTTTAAAATTCTCACATTTCCCCACTTCAAACAGGGACAAGGTGCCACCAAGGAAATTCTTCATGCCCAAGGCAGAGCCCTGCAAGGAATGTTTGCGACCTTTGCACTCGTTGGTTCCCTGAGGCCTTGCAATGTCACAAAGGCCCCTTTGGTTCCATGAGGTTCTGTACTGTCACAATGGAGATTTCAGTCCATGGGGCCCCACGGTGTCACAATGCTCTTTTTGGTTCCCTGAGGCCTTGATCTGTCACAATGGACTTTTGGTTCCATGAGGTTCTGTGCTCAGCAATGGTCTCTGTAGTTCCAAAGTGTCACAATGGACCCGTGGTTCCATGAGGTTCATTGGTGTCACCATGGTCTCCTTGGTTCCAGGAGGCAAAACAATGTCACAATGCACCCTTGGTTCTGTTATAGATAAAAACCAGATCAAGCCGAATTAAATATGATTAAAATAACCGATATTTATTTTGCGACCGAAACATGGTCTTTGATAGCCACAATCAAAAAGAACAATGCCGAGCCCGGGGTCGGCATCGGGTGAACACACAGTGATTTGAACTCTATCGCTCCGAATCCCCAAGTGTTCACGAAACAGCTTTGGTTAGTCCAGTTTTTATACAGTTTTTCCTTGCCCGGAGCAGAGGTCTTTGTCTTCTCTCTTCTTTCACCGCCTTGAGCTGGACAAAACCATATCCTGGGAGATGATGAATTCTGATGAGGGCAAGTTTAGGTTTACAGGAAGATGGAATTGAGATGTAACTTGCAGATTTTGGTTTACTGGAAACCGGCATTCAGATGTATTTTTTCTTGATGGCTCTGATTACCTTAATTGTGGGTGCTTATCAGGCTCTTATCTTTTGGGTGCTTTCTGGAGAGAGTCATCTTCACCACGGCTAGGTCTATTGTCTTGCTAACCCAGCTCTTCAGCTTTTCTTGGAAGTTACAGGGTTGTGATTAAGCAACTCCTGTTCTTCCTTTTGCAGCTTCTGTTTTTTAAGTTTTTTATTACTTTAGTCATACAAACATTGCTTATTTTACATTAATTTACAACTTTACATTAATTACATTATATTATATATTACAGTCTGCAGGGCAGAGCTGAGCCTCCAGGGCTGGGCTGGGCTCTGGCAGCACCAGCAGGGACAAGGCTTGGATAGAGAGAAACAGCTCCCAGTAGGCACAACTCCAGGCAGGAGAGAGCCACACCAAACCTGGATATCCCATCCTGTCTAGCTGCACAGGGAAAGAAAAGTGGGTTTGGAAAATCTTGCTTTGAAACCAGATCTTTCAAAATGTCCTCTTTATTTTTCAGGCACATTTTAAGTGCAGTCATTCTGAAATAAAGGCAGGTGTATATGAGCAAAGGGCAGCTGAGTGGCACCAGCAGGTATGACTATACTCAGGCACAGGGAGCCCTGTGCTTCCCCTGGGCTCCCCGGTGTTCAGTTTCAGAGCAATGCTTAAAGAGGATTTCTCTCCCTTCATAGAAAGCAAAACCCTGAGATCAAAGATAAAAAAACTAAGTGAGAGAAATTTCCCCAATGAACGAGAAGCAATTTTGAGTAAATCTCTAAGAAAATAGCTTAAGATTGACACAAGGAAACCTATCCTAACTACTCTGTCTTCTTTTAACAGCCCCCCATGGCCACAGTGAAGCAATGTCCAACAGCAGCTCCATCAGCCACTTCCTCCTGCTGCCATTGGCAGACACGCGGCAGCTGCAGCTCCTGCACTTCTGCCTCTTCCTGGGCATCTCCCTGGCTGCCCTCCTGGGCAACGGCCTCATCATCAGCGCCGTATCCTGCGGCCACCACCTGCACATCCCCATGTTCTTCTTCCTGCTTAACCTGGCCCTCACTGACCTGGGCTGCATCTGCACCACTGTCCCCAAAGCCATGCACAATTCCCTCTGGGACACCAGGAACATCTCTTATGATGGATGTGCTGCTCAGGTGTTTTTCCTTATGTTCTTTATCACAGCAGAGCTTTCCCTCCTGACCGTCATGTGCTACGACCGCTACGTGTCCATCTGCAAATCCCTGCACTACAGGACCCTCCTGGGCAGCAGAGCTTGTGCCCACTTGGCAGCAGCTACCTGGGCCAGTGGCTTTCTCACTGCTCTGCTGCACACAGCCAATACATTTTCTCTGCCCCTGTGCCAGGGCAATGCCCTAGGCCAGTTCTTCTGTGAAATCCCCCATATCCTCAAGCTCTCCTGCTCGCACTCCTACCTCAGGAAATTTGGGGCTTCTGTTTTCACTACTTCCTTAGCACTTGGCTGTTTTCTGTTCATTGTTTTCTCCTATGTGCAGATCTTCAGGGCTGTGCTGAGGATCCCCTCTGAGCAGGGACGGCACAAAGCCTTTTCCACCTGCCTCCCTCACCTGGCCGTGGTCTCCCTGTTTCTCAGCACTGCAGTATTTGCCTACCTGAAGCCCTCCTCCATCTCCTCCCCATCCCTGGATCTGTCCCTGTCAGTTCTGTACTCAGTGGAGCCTCCAGCCCTGAATCACCTCATCTACAGCCTGAGGAACCAGGAGCTCAAAGGAGCTCCGAGAAAATTGATGACACTCTATTTTCAGAAGCATTAAATGCTCTCTTTTCTTCTGCAGAGCCTTTAGAATGTAACTCTTTACAATCTCTCTTTTTTTTTTTTTCCTTATCTGTCCATTTTTTGTAGATAACATTTTCTACTCTTGTGTTTTGTAGAAAATACTGTGAATTACTCTTTGCATTTCTACATGAATATCTACTTTTCTTTTGGAAGACAAAGACATGCATGAGTTCTCTTCCCATGCATTTAAATAAAAGCAAGTGCATGCCCTCTCCTGTGTGTCCCAGATGCTTCCTCAGCCCTTCTCTGTCTCTGCAGGGGCAGTGCCTGTGAGCAGAGGTGGAGGGAAGAGTCTCCCAGCAAGCAGCACAGCCAGAGACAATGGCCCTGGCTCTTCCCACATCTGCTTTTCCCAACTCCTCCCTCTCCTTGCCAGCCCTTCTGTGGCTGTAAGGCCGCAGTGCTCTGGCACCTTGGTCACTGTCCTGCTGTGTGTCCGTGCTGTGAGCACAGGCAGGGACAGGCCATGGGCACTGCTGGGACACAGCTGGGCTCCAGCACAGCAGCTCCATCAGCAAAGGGCATCTCCTGAGGGCAGGGCAGGAAGGCTTTGCTCTCCTCCAGAGCTGCTGTCAGCAATGTGCTCCAGGAATGCAAAGCAAAGCCCAGTGCCTGGGGCAGAGGGGCAGTGTGCAGGAGGCACACAGCAGTGTCCTGGCACAGCCAGAGCTCCTGGCATGGACCTGAGGGAGCAGCAGAGCAGGGCCTGGGCTGTGTCTTTGTTCTGGCCACAGCCTGGGAAGGTGCCCCAGGGCAATTGTCCCACACCAGCCCCTGCAACCACCACCCAGCACTGGCCTCTGCCCCACCTGCAGGAGATTGTTTGTCCCTGCATGGTGGGACACCAAGTGACCAGTGAGCAGTCTGTGTTTGCTCTGTACTGAGGAGATTTCAGCAGTGCATCGTGTGTGTGTGGGGAGATGAACCCGAGTGAGCATAAACACCATCATCAGCACTTGGGGCTGGCACAGTTCTGGTGGCACAAATGGTGCCTTGAGGCCACTAAACTCTGGGAAAACACCTGAATTCATTGCTGGACTGTTGGTAGGACTGCATAGAGAGAAACAGCCTGGGCAAGGAGGCTCCAGGAAAAAATGCTCAGGACAGTCATGGACTGCACAGGGAGACCATTGGGGTGGGGGTTTGTGGGGAGAAATCAGAGCTGCCTCTCTTCTGAACGACCCTGAGCACCTGGACAGGGCTGTGCTGTGTTCTGGGCACTGACCTGGGACTGAGGGATGTGGAAAAGGCCTTTGGTGTCAGGGATGTTGAGAAGGCTGGGCAGTGTCACTGTGAGACCTCTCTCAAAGCCCTTGGAAAGGCCAGAGCCATCCCAGAGGGTCCTGGGCACTTGGGAAGGGCAGACATGGAAGCAGTCTGCAAACAGGGTAGGGAGGGGCACTGGGAGAGTCACAGACTGGTCAGGCTCAGCAGGGAAGGCCATGTGGCAAATCCTCCTGCAGCCATTCCAGGCACCGGCAGCACAAGGCAGGGATGGCAGAACCTCCGAGGGAGGGAAAAGAAGGGAATGTTGTGTGCCCAGACTTTAGCCAGCCTGGGACATGGTCTGCTGTGCTCTCCACAGAGTCAGACTGGACAGAGCTGGGCTGCAGGAGCGGAACATGGGGTGGGTGGGAATTTGGCTGATCAATGAGGGTCTAATATCATCGAAGGCACAGAATCCCCTTGGCAGCCACTCCCTGGTGACATCCCTCAGTGACCAGCCCTTGACCACCACTGGGGAACATTTCTATTATCTCTATAATGGCATGAAATGCACTTTCAATTCCTTTGTGGATGCTCCCAAGTTGCAGGCAGTCTGTCACCAAACTCATCCAGTTAATGATGACTGCAGAAGATAATTGGGCAAGATGACTGAGTTGGGTAGATTTACCTTGCCATCAGGTACAAACCAAGGAACATGAAAAGGGAGAAAAAACTTATGTATCAGAAGAGAGTAAATACGGAAAAAAACCAAACCTGACCAAAAATAAAAAACAAACAAAGCCTACCCACAATAAAAAACCCCCACAAACAAATAAACTACAATAAGAAAATACCACAAACAGAAGCAAAGAAATCCACAGGAAATCTCCTATCAGTGGAAAATGTTAAACTACAGAAGGACAGAAGTATCGGTGGTCTAAAAGAAAAATGCCATAAAAAAAAATAAATCCCCTATTCCCTTTGCTCCCCCCATGTCTCTCAGTTTATTGCTGATTATGATGTGACACAAAGCGGAACATCCCTTGGATTGGTCCAGCCCAGCTGTCCCATCCGTGTTCCCTCAGGAACACTTGCCCACCCCAAGCCCATGGGTTGGAGGGATTTGCTGACATGTCTCATGTGAGGTGAGCACTGGAACAAGGACAGGACAAGAGAACATTTACTCTTATCAAGGACAGTAGAACAGAAGAGCACAGCCTTGGAGAAACAGATCAAAGATGTCACTCAGGCAAACACAAGTCATTCAAAATGCAAGCAGGATGCCAGCTCAGCTCTGAAAGACTGCTGATAATGCAGAAATTGTGGAAAACAAGGAAATTGCCATCATTCCAATGCAGGGATCAAGGAACAGCCACCTTTGCCAGATGTTGAAGACAGACCCCAATGAACCACATAAGGATTTGTGATAATGGGTACCACTATGTCAAATAGAGTAAAAGGAAGTGGGGATAGCTAATGAGGACATAATCAGCGTGTGTGATAAACCACTGTCTACTTGATGCCCATTACACACAAATGGATGAAGGATTACCAGAGTGACCACTATGCTGTAATAAAGAATACTCAAAACTGTTTTCAGAAGTTTCTATCCATCACATTTCAGTATCAGTGCTGTCCTTGACTCCATTACGTCCCTTGTACAGTTCCACAATAGCCCCTTGGTTCTATTTGGGTCCATAGGGTCAAAATGCCCTCCTTGGTTCTGCACTGCCACAATGTTCTCCTTGGTTCCACGAAGCCTTGGTGTGTCACAACTTCCTCTTGGCTGATGAACTGCCATAGTGTCTCTTGGATCTGCAGTATGGCAATGGACAATTGGTTACAAGCAGCCTCGCTGGGTCACAATGAATATTTAGTTCCATGGGGCCCCAGTGTCCCAATGGCCCCTTGGTTCCATGAAGCCTCGCTGTATAACAATGGCCCCTCATTTCCATGAGGTTTTGTACTGTCAACAATGGTCTCCATGGTTGTGCAGTGTGAAAATGCCTGCTTGGTTCCACAAGGTTCTTCAGTATCACTCTGGTGCCCTTGGTCCAATGAGGCTCTGCAGTGTCACAATGTCCCAGAGTTTCCATGAGCTTCTGTCTCATCAATGATGTCCTTTGTTCCAGTGAGGCTCCTCAGTGTTCCATTGGATCTGTGATTCCATGAGGTTCCATAGTGTACCATGATTGCCTTGATTCCAAGAGGTTCTGCTGTGTCACACTTGACCTTTGGTTCCATGAGGTTCCGTGGTGTGGCCATGGTCTCCCTGGATCTGCAGTATCACTATGGACCATTGGTTCCATGCAGCCCTGCTGTGTCACAGCATCTCCTTGGTTCCATGAAGCCCCACTGCATAACAATGGAATCTTGGTCCTGTGAGGTTCTGTACTGTCACAATGCTTTCCTTGGTTCTGGACTGTAACAATCGACCCTTGGATCCATGAGCTTCCAAAATGTCACCATGGTCTCCTGGGATCTGCACTGTCATGATGGACAATTGGTTCCATGGGACCCTGCTGTGTCACAATAAACCCTTAGTGCCATGAGGTTCTGGAGTGTCACAATGGTCTCCCTGGTTCAGTGAGGCCTGAGAGTGTCACAATGGCTGCTTGGTTCCATGAGCTTCCATAGTGTCACAATGGTCTCCTTGTTTCTGCAGTGCCATAATGGACCCTCGGTTCCATAGGGTTCTTCAATGTCACAGGTCTCCTTGGTTCCATGTGGCCCTGCTGTTTCTCCACGGTCCCTGGATTCCATGAGTTTCTGTGCTGTCAGCAATGGTTCTCTTGTTCCAATGGTGCCACTATGTCACACTGGACCCTGGGTTCCATGAAGTTCTTGAGTGTCACAATGGCCCCTTGGATCCATGGGGTCCCATAGTGTCACCATGGACTCCTTGGATCTGCATTGTCACAATGGACCATTGGTTCCATGTGGCCTGGCTGTGTCACAATGGTCTCCTTGATTCCATTATTCCCCTCGGTGTCACAATGGAGCCTTGTTTCTGTGAGGCTCTGAACTGTCACAATTGTCTCCTTGGTCCATGAGCCCCTGCTGTGTCACAAGGGTGTCCTTGGTTCCATGAGGATACAAAAGATTTGCATGAACATGGAGCAGCAACTGCTTAACACATCTGGGAATATCTGTCTGCATTCACAAGAGAGATTAAAGTTGAGAATGGCACCAGCAGCTTCCATCTGCAACAGAGATCCAGGGAAAGGTCAGAGACAGAGAAATCAGTTGAAGGACTCAGAGAATTCTGCTTACAGAGATGAGTTCTGGACACACTGTCTCTTGTAGAAAGGTGACAGCACTCCAGCCAGACTGTACTGAGAATGTGGTTCCTGAGTGGGGTTTGTTGTTCAGGAAACCTGCTCAGGCGTTTCCATTCTTTCCTCACCAACAGGAAAACTTCTGCTGGGCCTGTGTGCAGGCAGAACCCTGAGGAGAGCAGGTGGGACATGGTAACAATATGCGTGTCTTTCTACAGAACTTCTCTCATTCTGTCTCTCTTTCTTGCTCTTCTAATGCTCATTATATGAACCAGTTTTGGGTACCTCAACTACTAAAGTGTTTAAAGCTTTTGAGGTTAAATGGGTAAAGGTTATGAAGTTAATGGTATGAGAATTTTTTATGATAACTTTAATGCTAAAGTAAATAATTTTCCAAAATTCCTTGACTTTCTATACTATGCCAGTAAATTTTTTGTCATTTTCACCTCTTGAGTATATGTGGCTGGGTGTTCTGGGTTGGTGTTGTGTCTTCTCCTCTCCCGCCCCCACACCTTGCTGTCTGCATGGAGCTGCCGCCGGTGCCCTTTTCCCCCTCCTGGGGGGGGGTGGTGCCCTGGGGGCGGTGCTGCGTGGCTTGCCCTGCTGCCCCAGCTGCTGCTTGCTGCATGCTTGTTAGCTACCCCGGCCACTGCTTCTGCCCTGCTGCTTTTGCCCTATTGCTTCTGCCCCGCTGCTGCTGCCCCGGCTCTGCCCTGGCTGCTGCTGCCTTCCCCTCCCCCCTTCTCTCCTTCAGCTCCAAGATCTGTACCGGCTCCGGACGGGACCTGGACATCAGAGACTGCCTCCGGAGCCTGCCCAAGAAGCTTCTCGCCCTTCCCAGCAGCGACTGTCTCTCACTTCAGTGAAAACATTTCTTTTGTCATCTGGGATTGTACTTTCCTGTTGCTGGGAAGTGTTTTTTCTTGTGTTTGTTAACAAACAAGTTTTATCCACTTTTCCCCCCGAGTAAAATTCTCTCCGAGCCCAGTGAGGGGGAGGAATTGTGAGGGGGGTTTATTCTGGGGGGCTCCTTTGAAGGCTTTTCCCCAGTTTTGTCCTAAACTTGGACACTGGGCTTTCTCCTGTGCACCAAACTCGAGTAAAGGAACCTTTGTTCACCCCCAGCATTTCAGTGTTCTGGGGCGTTAAAGCCCCGCAGGCTCACAATGGCCTCTTGTTTCCATGAGGCCCTGCTGTGTCACACTGGCCCTTGGTTCCATGAGCATCTGCAGTGTCACACAGGTTGGTGCCATTTGTCCTTGCTGCCCCTCCCATCCCAATGCCCCAGGAACAGCCCCGAGCCACCCGTGAGGGACAGGCCCTGCTGGGCCAGGCCTGGGCTCAGGCCTTGGCCTTTCTGCTGCCTCCAACCAGCCCAGGCCTTGCTCAGCATTGCAGTTCCTGCTCACAGCCTTTGGCTCCTGCAATCCTGCCCTCAAGGATCTGCTCTCACCAGTGCCTGGGGAGCCTTTTGCAGTCTCTGCCCTCACTGGGGCCACTGATGCTCCAAGGGACTTGGAGTTTTGCTTCTGACTCCTTGGGCAGGTTCTTCAACCTTCTCTCAGTGCCTGGGGCTCCTGGACTCAGCCCCAAATCCACCCTGGGGATCATGAAAATACAGTAAGCCCTTGGGAGCTCTTTGTCTTCCTTCAGTTGTCTTCATGTCTCCAGGGCTTGTGCAGCTGCTTGGAGTCACTTTGGAGTTCTTTTAAGGGGGACTATTTCAACGTGCACCTCATATCTTTTTTTCTTTAATCAAGTGAGTATTTTTTGCTTTTCAGTTCATTGAAGAGGTCATAGAAGCATTCCCCAAATGATCTTGAGGATGAATGTCTCCTTAGGAGTTCTGGGCACACAGAAGTATGAGTCCCTTTCTGGCTGACCCTGTTTGGACAACCTGCTCCTCACCCCCAGCCTCACCATGTCTGACATTGCCCACCTGGGACTGACATCCCTGAGCCCTGAATCACAACCTTGTCCTCTGAGCTCTGCAGCTGGGTGTCCCAGCCCACTGCACCATGTGCCACCTGCTGTCCTCAGGGCTCTGCCTGCACACAGGCACAGGAGAAGTTTTCCTCTTTGTAAGGAATAATGAAAAAGCCTGAGCAGGTTTTCTGAACAACAAGCCCCACTGAATAATCACATACTCAGTACAGGCTGCTTGGAATGATGCCCCCTTTGTGCAAGGGATAGTGTGAGCAGAACTGATCTCTGTAAGCAGAATTCTCTGAATCTTTCAGCTGAATTCTCTGTCCCTGCCCTTTCCCTGAATCTCTGTTGCAGATGGAAATTACTGGTGCCATTCTCAGCTTTAAATCCTCTTTGGCATGCAGACAGATATTCCCAGGTGTGTTAACCTGGATATTCTCAAGGTTTCTACTAAGCTTTTGTATTCCTCATGGAGTGAAGGGGCCATTTTGACTCTGTAGGGCTCCATGGAAACAAGGAGTCAATTGTGACACTGAGGTCACATGGAACCAAGGGGCCATTGTGACACAGCAGGGCCACGTGGATCCAGTGGTCCATTGTGACACTGTGGATCCAAGAAGATCATGGCAACTCCACCAGAACCTCATGGAACCAAGGAGTCCATGGTGACCCAGTGGGGCTGCATGGAGCCAATGGTCCATTGTTACCCTGCCCATCCAAGGAGTCCATTTTGGCACCAGGGAAGCTCATGGAACCAGGTAGGACATGGTGACACTGCAGAGCTTCATGAAACCAAACATCCACTGTGACCCAGCAGGCCATCATTGGAACCAAGGAACTGCTGCTGACAGTACAGAAACTCATGGAACCAGGGGCTGTTGTGGCACTGCAGAACCAGCAGAGCTGCTGGACCTTGTCCCCTGGCCCTTGGGAAGGGAATGTGGTGAGTTGGGTGGGCAGGGGGATGTGGGCAGTGGATGTGGCCAGTGGCTATGGGAAATGGGTGTGGGCAGAAGGTGTGGTCAGTGGGTGTGGTCAATGGAGGGTGCTCAGTTGGCTGGTCATTCGGTGTGGTCAGTGCATGTGTTCAGTGGGTGTGCTCAGTGGAGGTACGGTCATTTGGGGGATGAGTGGGGTGCAGTCAGTGGGTGTGGTCAGTGAGGAGTGGTCAGTAGGATGTTGGCATTGAGGTGTGGTCACTGGCTGTGGTCAGTGGGGTGTGGACAGTAGGTGCAGTCAGTTTGAAGGTTGCTGGAGGATGGTCAGTAAGGCGTGGTCAGTGGGTGTGATCAGTGGAGAGCGGTCAGTGTGTTTTGCCAGTTTGGGTGGTCAGTGGGTATGGGCTGTGGGTGGTCATTGTGATATGGTCAGTTAGAGTGGTGTGTGGGTGTGGGCAGTAGAGGTGTGGTCAGTGGTTGTGGTCCATGGAGGTGGTCAGTGGCGTGTGGTCAGTTTGGGTGGTCAGAGTTTTGTGGTCAGTGGTTGTGGTCAGTGGCAGTGTAGTCAGTTGTGTTTCAGTGGCTGTGGTAAGTGGGTTGTGGACATTGGTGTCTGGCCAGAGGTTTTAACCATTGGGGTGTGGTCGGTAGCTGTGGTCAGTGGATGTGGTCAGTTGGGAGGTCGGGGGGGATAGAAAGTAGGTGTGGTCAGTTGGGTGGTCAATTGGTGTGGTGATGGATGATGGTCAATGGGTGGGGTCATTGGGTGCAGTCACTGGCAGAGTGGTCATTGTGTGTGGTGAGTGAGTGTGGTCAGTGGGGTGTAGGCAGTGGTGTGTGGGCCAAGGGTGTTGTCAGTGGCTGTGGTCATTAGGCAGGTCCATGTGGTTTGGTCAGTGGAGGTGGTCACTGTGTTTGGTCAGTGGGTACTGTATGTGGGAGTGGGCAATGGGGTGTGGGCATTGACGTCTGGGCAGTGGGTTTGGTCAGTGGGTGCCATCAGTGGGTGCAGTCAGTGGGCATGGTCATGGGAGTGGTCAGTGGAAGAGGTCAGTGGATGTGGTCAGTGGGAGTGTGGTTATTTGGTATGGCCAGTGGATGTGCTCAGTGGCATGTGGTCAGTCAGGGTATGGTCAGTTGGGTGGCCAGTCAGTTTGTTCAGTTGGGTGGTCTATGGGTAGTGGTCAGAAGGATCAGGCAGTGCGGGTGGTCAGTGGGTGTGGCCATTTGGAGTGGTCATTGGGAAGGTGCTTGGCCAAGGCAAAAGGAGGCTCCCTGTGTGCCCTGCTCCCTCTCCCTGAGCTCCTGAGAGCTCTGCAGCCCCTGCTGCCATCCCATCTGCCCAGGCCAGCACAACAGCCCCGGCCTTGGGGCCCTGCAGAGCTGCTCCTGCTCCAGGCCCAGGCCCCATCCAGGAGCTGGGGCAGCCACAAAGCTGTGCCCATTGCTGTTCATTCCTGCTCTGATGAGGATGGATCCTCTGCCACTTGGAGGTTGCTGATGAATTTTCCGACTCTGGAGGTGTCTTCTTCCTTGAGCTCTTCAGGACAGGAATTAAATGAGAAAGACTCACAAATAATTGTTCAAAACACCCAAACAAGAAAAGCCCCTGGGAATAATTTAAGTTTTCAATTCATTTGTGCTTACTTAGAAAGATTCCAAAAGTGTATTCCAAGCTAATATTCTCTCTTGAAAATAATGCAGAGAGAAATCTATTTTGTTTTGTTTTATTTTCCTGTTTATAGGTTTATATCAGCAATGTCCAGTTGATGTTGACCCCCAGGACCTTCTAATGCAGTCTGAATAGACATGAAAGCCAAGACTCTTCATGGCCTGCAATCAATCACACTTTGTCCCCACCCCCCCCACCATTTCTTTCATCCAACCCCTGGGACTCCTATGGATCAGGAATGTTCTGGCCAGCAGGACCAGGGCAGTGATTCTTCCCCTGTGCTCAGCACTGGTTGGGAAGCACCTCGAGTGCTGTGTCCAGATCTGGGCCCCCCAATTTAGGAAGGACATGGAGGGGCTGGAGCATGTCCAGAGAAGGGAAACAAGGCTGGTAAGGGGTCTGGAACAGAAGTTCCATGAGGAGAAGCTGAGGGAGCTGAGGTTGTTTATCCTGGAGAAGAGGAGGCTCAGCTGAGACCTCATCACACTCTACAACTCCCTGACAGGAGGGTGCAGCCAGGGGAGGGTCAGGCTCTTTTCCCAGAGAACAGTGACAGGACAAGGAGGGACAGCTGCAAAGCTGCAGCAGGGGATGTTTAGGCTGGACATTAGGAAATATTCTTGACAAAGAGTGTTATTGGGCATTGGAATGGGCTGCCCAGAGAGGTGGGTGAGTCACTGTCCCTGGAAGTGTTTCAGCATAGACTGGATGAGGCACTGAGTGCCATGGTCTGGGTGACAAAGTGGTGTTAGGTCACAGGTGGGACTTGATGTTCTCAAAGGTCTTTTCCAGTCTGGGTGATTCTGTGATGATTGTGACACTGCAGGGCCCTGGGGAAGCAAGGGGCCATTGTGACACTGTGGGGCCTCGTGGAACTGAGAGGACCAGAGTGACACTGTGTATGACATGGCACCACAGAGCCAAGGGGCCACTGTGACACTGTGGGGCTACATGGAAGCCAGGAGTCCATTGTGACAGTCTGGGTCCTGTCGGAACCACAGAGGCCACTGTGACACTGCAGGGCCTGGTGGAACCAAGGGACCATTGTGACACTGCAGAACCAAGGAGAGCCTTGTGAGAGCTTTTGGCACAATGGAATCAAGGGGCCATTGTTCCACTGCATTGTTCCACCTTGAGTGCTGTGTCCAGTTCTCGGCCCCCCAATTAAGAAGGACATGGAGGGGCTGGAGCGTGTCCAGAGCAGGGCAACAAGGCTGGTGAGGGGTCTGGAACACAAGTCCTGTGAGGAGCAGCTGAAGGAGCTGGGGCTGTTTATGGTGGAGATGAAGAGGCTCAGGGAGACAAGGTGGTGTCAGGGCACAGGTTGGACTTGATGATCTCCAAGGTCTTTTCCAAAGTTGCTGATTCTGTGTCTTTTACTTATTGGTAATAGGTTGACAATTAGCTCTTGTTTCCTTGAGATTCCATTGCACCACAATGGTCTCCTTGGTTCCATGAGGTCGCACTCTGAAACAGTGGATACTTGAATCCATGAGTTTCCATTCCATCACAACGGTCTCTCAGATTCCATGAGGCCCTGCAGTGTCACTATGCAGTCTTTGTTCCACATTTCTCCATTGTGACACAATGGCTTCCAGTGCTCTATGAGGCTGTGCTGTGAAACTGTGGACACTTGAATCCGTAAGAATCCACAGTGTTACAGTGGTCTCCTGGGTTCCATAAGGTCCCTCTTTGTATCAATTTAGACTTGATTCCATGAGATTCTACTGTGTCATAATGGTCTCCTGGCATTCATGAGTACCCACTGTGTTTACAATTAACACTTGGCTTGAATCATTATTTTAAAGAGTTAAAATTTTACTTCAGGGTAAGAAGCAATTCATATTGATCAGTGTGTAAGTTAGATAAACAAGTGATAGGTTAATGATTATTAGATGCTTAAACTAAAGGTAATAGAGGTATTGTTTCCAATTATGAGCTTGTTTCAGTTTCCTTTATAGAAAGAGATGGAGTAAGTGAACCTCTGTAAGTACAGGTTCAAACCAGTAGAACAATGGCTAACGCCTGAACTTCATACCAATCCATCATGAAGCAGAGGACCTTAGATTGTGCCAAAAGGTCAAGGAGACCTGATGAAGAATTTTCTTACTTCATCTTTCAAGACCACTGACCCAATTTGAGACCACCTACCCAACTCAACAGTAGAATTGTGCACACGTGAAGGACTAATAGCCTCACTTTAATATGGAGTGGGGATGAGAAGACCTGGGGTTCTGTATATACATAGAATGTAAAATTTTGAGAAATAAATAGAAGGCAAGGAACCTTGTATGAGGCTGCCATATCTCAAGGGGGCACCTCCCGTGCAGCCTGCTGGCATCTTAATAAACAGACCACTTTCTAACTTTAACTAGTTAGAGAGTTTTGTCTGTGAACATATCGGTTTTAACAATTCAGGCTCCCCATGATGCCATTGTGTCACTGTGCTCTCCTGTGATTCATGAGGCTGTGCTGTGTCACAATGGACACTTGCATCCTCCAAGGCTGGAGATGTCCCAGTAGCACCTGGTTTCCATCAGGCCAGGCTCTGCCACAATGGGGCCTTGGTTCCATGAAAATCCATTGCATCACATTGTTCTCCTTAGATTTACAGAGCCTGATGTGTTGACAATTGACCCTTTGTTCCTTGAGGTTCTATTGCATCACAGTGTCTCTTGGATTCCATGAAGGCCCTGCTGGGTCAAAGAGCAGCCTTTGTGCCATATGTTTCCATTGCAGCACAATGGTCTCCAGCATTCCATGAGGCCACACTGTAAAACAGTGGGCACATGGTTCCATGAGTGTCCATTCTGTCAGAATGATCTTGTGCATTACATGATGCCCTGCTGGGTCACAGTGGAGCCTTTGTTCCATGTCTTCCCATTGTGACACAATGGTCTCCAGTGCTCTATGAGGCTGCACCATGAAACTGTGGACACTTGGTTCCATGAGATTCCATGTTGTCACTGTCAGGAAAATCCACAAATGCCAGAGCTTTATGTCCAAAAATGAGACAGAGGAGTCCTTCCAATTTATTTGAATAAACAGAGAGAGTTCACTGGAGGACATTCCTGCAGGGATTTCTCTCTCAAGATTTCAGAGGGTGCAGCCTCCTTTTTATCTTAAACTCCTGGCTGCACGTTGCCCTCTTCCTTTCCCCACTGGTCGAGGTACAGGGAAGGTACAGCCTTTCTGACTCACCTGCCCCATATCCCCCTTGAATCTGGCATTTTCCCCTGAAGTTCAGCCTTGTTCAGACCCTTGTCTGTTTCAGGAGCCAAGCTCTCTGCCCAGTAATAAACCTGCTGCCCAAAGGCAGTAGAAAAATTTTGGCCAATTTCAAAAACTTTAACGCTCATCCCTCACTTATGAAATGATTTGTACAGACATTATCATACATCTCTCCTTTCAGATTGATGTTTTCTGTGCTGGTGACAGTCTTTTAAGCCCAGCCTTCTGCCTGAATTCCCTGCTGTTGTAGTTCCATGGACAGAGGTTGTTGTCTCTTACCCCTTCCATGGGCAGGCTGTTGTTCAGCCATCTCCAGGACAGCAGGGCCCCACCCCACATCACTGCTACCTGGGAAGATGAAAACCATCACTCCAAATGTCCCCCTCCTCCTTCTTCCCAGGCATTTGGCCCTGCCAGGGGGGTTTGCTGCTGATTGCCATAGGGAAAAGGAAATCCCTGTGACACTTTGCAGCCCAATGGAACCAAAGGGCCAATATGACAACATGGGGCCCCATAGAACCAAGGACACCCTTATGACACAGCAGGGCCTCCTGGAACCAAATCTCCACTGTGACACTACAGAACCTCACAGAGCCAAGGGGCCATGGTGACACAGCAAAGCCTTGTGGAGCTGAGGAGTCCAAAGGTCTAAAAGAGTTCTTGCAGGGTTGTGCCTTGGGAAGAGAAACATCCTTGGTGGCAGCTTGGGCTTGGCACACACTTAAGGACAGTGTCTGTTTGTAGTGGGGGAACTCAGGAGTTTTAGATTGTTTCAAAAATGAAAAGGGAAAAACCCTGTTTGCTTGAGTGCAGCCAGTTGTCCAAGCAAAGCAGGTCCCAGGTGAGGGAGGACAGACAGGATGGGACTGGGGAATGTGGAGCCAGGTTGTCCACACTGGGTCAGGTATCAAGGCACAGCTTCTCTGAGCAGGCCAGACCTCCTGAGGAGACACCCTGGATTATTATCAATCACAGAATGCTGCAATCACCTCTTACCAAAAGAGAACAGATATAAAAGACACCCTCTAATATAAGAATACATATTTCTTAGAAGCTGTTTGAAATATTTCTCCATAAATGGAGTTGAAAAACTTCCTAATGAACTGTACTAGACCAGAGAAAAATCAAGGCAGAGCCATAGTTTGATAGGACTTGCTTGATCCCAGTGAGCCCCGTGGTGCATTTGGTGCTGAGCACTGGAACCTCAGGGCCTGAGAGGAGATTGCACAAACCTTTCCAGGAGTCCAAGGCAGAAGAAAAACCCAAAGTGTCTCAAAGCATTAATGGGTCCCACTGAAGTTCATCCCTAACCCAGGCTCCTCCTGGACTCCTTGGAGCAGAGAATGGTAGGCCATGATTGCCCAAAAACCTCTCACAGCTCAGAAAGGAAAAAGGAAAGTACCTTAAAATCCTGAAGTACCTTGTAGTGTTAGTGACCCACAGTGAGTGTTGTTACTTAGAAATGCTCTCAAGAGACTAATTAAAGCAGATAATTGGAGGCCATGATTGCACAAAGCTCTCAGAGACTCCAAGGCAAAAGCAAAACCCAAAGGCCTCTGAAAAACCTGCAGTCCCTGGGAGCATGAAGGAGCCCCCAGGGCCATTCCTGACCAACGCTCCCCAGGGACAGGTCCTAGCAGATCCTTGATGCCACTGGGATGTGGGGGGATGCTGAGGGCAGCACAAGGGGTGACAGTGCCCAGCCTTGCTGGGGCTGTGCCAGGAGGCCCCAGTGCCTCAGGACAAGGTGTCTTCTCCCAGCCCTTGGTGGCACAGACCCTGCTGTGCCCCAGGGCACCAAGACTTGGCTTCTGCTTTTCCCCTCCTGTTACCACTCTCTCCAGTTCCCTGGAGGAACTGGGGACACTTTCTCAGTTATTTCCCCCGAGTGGCACCCATTAAAACTTCAAGAATCTTTAGAGTTTGATTCTGACTTGGAGTTCTTGAGAGGTTTCTTCAGCTCCCTCTTGATGACTGATGTTCAGGGCCTCAGCACCAAGCCCCTCAGAGGGTCATTAAAGTCCTTGTGCTGTGTCTGTGCTGCTGAGCTGGGCTGGGCTCCTGGCACAGAGGCAGCTCCTGGCAAGGGCAGCACTGCAGAGAGACAGCTCTGCCCAGGAGCAGCTCCTGTGCACAGCCCAGCAGGGCTGGGGCACTGCCTGCAGCCACCCTGGGCACAGCACAGAGCTACAGAGGGGTTAAACTCAGCCTGGGCTGGGAGCATAGAGCAGAGCTCACTGAGGGCTCACTAGAGCAGAAATCCTCACAGTGTTTCAAACAGCCACTCTCTGCCTGTGGGAAGATAAGCTGCAGTTGCTGCAGGGATCTCCTGAAGCTGGCACATCCCACAGCTTTCAGGACCTTCCAGGAGGAATCTCAGAGCTTCTGCAGTGCAGGGGATGTGGCTCTAGGGCAGGGCTGGGTTTCCCTGCTGCAGCACCCGAGGCACAGCCCCAGACAGCTCCCTGTGTCCAGGCTCTGCTGCAGGGCTGAGCAGCCAGGGCTGCAGCCAGGGGTGCCCGAGGCTGTCCTGCAGAGCAGGGTCCTGCAGCCCAGGGCGCTGTGCTGGGGCAGGGACTCTGCTCCCTGCCAGGGACAGCTCTCAGCCAGCCTGGGGAGCTGCTCCCAGCGCTGGGGGAGAAGCCGTGGGGGCAAGGAGCAACCCTGAGCAGGGCAGGTGCTGCTGCTGAGAGGTGCTGTGTGGGGCAGGGCTGCTCCCAGCTCCAGACCAGCCTGGGCACAGCTCCGGATGACAGTTCCCAAAAGAAGGTAAACCTGGGATTGCTGTAAAGATCAGGAGCTTTCCTGACAGTGTTTTAAATTTCCTCCTTGGAGCAGGGTGAGAAATTTGGGGTGATGGCAAAAAGTTTTTTGCTTTTTATACATTTTTCCTATATTCATAGCTCTGTAAACTATTATTATTATATAGTTATAAGACTATAATTCTTAATTGACTCTATTAAACCCTTAAGTAACTCTATTAAACTACTATTATATACTTATATAACTGTAATCCTTAATTAACTCTAGTACATTTCCTAACCTTTCTCTTAGATTTTTGAACAATAAGCTGACCTTCTAAATACATTCCTGAAATACTGTATAGTCTTATTATCAGGAAGATGTCCTACAAGAAGAACTTTTTTTTTTTTACCCAGAATGTGAGCATTCATAACAAAACTGGAGCAAAGAAGCCCTTAGACCTTCTCCAAGGGTTGACTCAAGGGTATCTAACAGGCACAACTGACTCTCCTAATGGATGTTCCTGTTAAATATCCTAGTTAATCAACCCTAATAGATGGTTGGAATTGGGGGCTGGATGTGCCCCATCCCCACTGGGACACCTGGAAGCTTCCAATAAAGGTTTGGTTTTTACTTTACTGTTCTAACGGTGTTGCAAGGGTTTTTTTCTCTTTTGATTATAGACAACAGGGGGATGAGAGAAGCAGAACAGGAATTGTAATCAGAGAATGACGGAACATTCTGAGTTGAAAGGGACACACAGGATCTGCAAAGTAATGTTTGAATATTTACAGAGAGTCCAGATCTGTAACTTTGGGTGGTCAGTCTCTCTGCTGGAGCCTCCCAAGGAGCTTTCAGCCACTCCCCAGCCCTGGGCAGCACCAGCATCCCCTTTGCAGGGCCCAGCAGGGCTCTCCTGAGCTGCCCTTGCCCACCTGCAGACAGACCCTGCCCCAGCCAGGGCCCTGCAGACAAGCAGGTTTCTGTAGGGCAGGTGAGGGCACAGAGGGTGAGATGGGCTCTGTGAGACTGGCAGGGACAGGGCAGCTCTCAGGAGGGAAATGTCCAGGTCCAGGGAGATGCTCAGGGAAGGAGAGGGGGCTGAACAGAGCAATGCTGGGGGCAGGAGGGCACTGTTGGTGTGTGGGAGGTGCTGTGCACAGCTGGGTTGGGAGCACTGCCCTGAGTGCCCAGCTGTCTCTGCCCTGCCCTCCCAGGCACAGCACCACAACATCTTCTCTAGTTTCTGCACTCCTCTGATACTGTCATTGTAATCTGCTGCTCTCAGGGAGGCTCTGGGATTGCAGCAGCTGAGTCAGGCACTGCTCTTGGGATTCCTGCCAGGCTGGGGTGTCCATGGGAATGGGGTGTCCAAGCTTCCCTGTGACCTGTGGGGCTGTGGGCAAAGCAGTCCATGGGAAAGGGGAATGAGCTGAGCCCCCTTCCTGAGATCCCATCATGGGCATATCTGGGGGTCTCCTTGCTGTGTCCTTCCAAGCACTGAGCTGCCCTCCTGGGTGCAAATCTGTGCCAGAGCCTCTCGGAGCTCCCTGAGTGTCACACAGGGAAGTGCAAAGATGCCACAGCTGAGGAAATGCTGTTGGGTTTACCAAGGGAACCGCGAGTGTCCTTGGCAGAAGGGGGTGCTGAGATCTTGCTCAGAGACCTTTAGAGAGGGTGAGACATTCATGGGTCCCTCTGCTCTGGGCAGGGTCTGGCCTATCCCAGGGTGACACAAGAGTGTGACTGTACTCTGATTGCAGCCAAAGGTGCAAACCCAGGGCAGTTGGGAACAAGCCCATCCAGGCCCTCACCTTGCCCTGAGCCACAGGGAATCCTTTGCCTCTCACATCTCTCAGTGGAAAACTGTGAGTACAGCAGAAATGCTGTGGATTTGTGTGCTCATAGAATCAGGAATGATGTGTGGGCAGGAAAATAATAGCTAAAATTCCTTTCTGGTCTCCATGCCCTTTAGAAGTGGGAATGCAGAAGCAGCAGCCTTTTAGAAGGGATTCCATTGAGGAATCCTGAATATCCAGTCTTGTCCCTCTGCCACACAGCCACAAACCCACGGCGACAGGGCAGGAATGGCTCTTCCAGAGCCCCCTGCACAGGCCTGGCTTGTCCTGCAGCTCTCAGAAAGCACAACTGGAGCTCAGTCAGGCACCTGAGAGAAAGTTTCCCAGAGCAGAAACAAGGGAGGCCGAGTCACAGCAGGACAGCATACAGAGAATTGACCAGGTCTGGCTCAAAGCAGCCTCTGCTGACTTGTCACTGTCCTTTATCCATGAACAGGTCCCCATGTTTGGCCAGAGCAAATGTCCAACAGCAGCTCCATCAGCCACTTCCTCCTGCTGCCATTGGCAGACACGCGGCAGCTGCAGCTCCTGCACTTCTGCCTCTTCCTGGGCATCTCCCTGGCTGCCCTCCTGGGCAATGGCCTCATCATCAGCGCCGTAGCCTGCGGCCACCACCTGCACACCCCCATGTTCTTCTTCCTGCTCAACCTGGCCCTCACTGACCTGGGCTGCATCTGCACCACTGTCCCCAAAGCCATGCACAATTCCCTCTAGGACACCAGGAACATCTCCTACTCAGGATGTGGTGCACAACTATTGACTTTTGCTTTTTTCATTTCAGCAGAGTATTTCCTCCTGACCGTCATGAGCTACGACCGCTACGTGTCCATTTGCAAACCCCTGCACTACGGGACCCTCCTGGGCAGCAGAGCTTGTGCCCACATGGCAGCAGCTACCTGGGCCAGTGGCTTTCTCAATGCTCTGCTGCACACAGCCAACACATTTTCCCTGCCCCTGTGCCATGGCAATGCCCTGGGCCAGTTCTTCTGTGAAATTCCCCAGATCATCAAGCTTTCCTGCTCACACTCCTACCTCAGGAAATTTGGGGCTTCTGCTTTTACTACCTCCTTAGTACTTGGCTGTTTTGTATTCATTATTTTCTCCTATGTGCAGATCTTCAGGGACGTGCTGAGGATCCCCTCTCAGGAGGGACGGCACAAAGCCTTTTCCACCTGCCTCCCTCACCTGGCCGTGCTCTCCCTGTTTATCAGCAGTGCAGTATTTTCCTACCTGAAGCCCTCCTCCATGTCCTCCCCATCTCTGGATCTGTCCTTGTCAGTTCTGTACTCAGTGGTGCCTCCAGCCCTGAACCCCCTCATCTACAGCCTGAGGAACCAGGAGCTCAAAGGAGCCTCGAGAAAACTGATGACTCACTATTTTCAGAAGCATTAAATGCTCTCTTTTCTTCTGCAGAGCCTCTAGAATGTAACTCTTTACAATCTCACTTTTTTTTCTTATCTGTCCATTTATTTTGGTAACTTTTTCTACTGTTGTGTTGTGTACAAAATACTCTAAATTACTCCTTGCATTTCTACATTTATATCTACTTTTCTTTTGGAAGACAAAGACATGCAAGGTGTCTTTCACATGCATTTAAATAAAAGAAAGTGCATGCCCTCTCCTGTGTGTCCCAGATTATTCCTCAGCCCTTCTCTGTCTCTGCAGGGCAGTGCCTGTTGCCAGAGGCAGAGGTGAAGAGACTCCCAGCACAGCAGCACAGCCAATGACAATGGCCCTGGCTCTTCCCACATCTGCTCTTCCCAACTCCACCCTCTCCTTGCCAGCCCTTCTGTGGCTGTAAGGCCGCAGTGCTCTGGCAGCTTGGTCACTGTCCTGCTGCGTGTCCGTGCTGTGAGCACAGGCAGGGACAGGCCATGGGCACTACTGGGACACAGCTGGGCTCCAGCACAGCAGCTCCATCAGCAAAGGGCATCTCCTGAGGGCAGGGCAGGAAGACTTTGCTCTCCTGCAGAGCTGCTGTCAGCAATGTGCTCCAGGAATGCAAAGCAAAGCCCAGTGCCTGGGGCAGAGGGGCAGTGTGCAGGGGGCACACAGCAGTGTCCTGGCACAGCCAGAGCTCCTGGCATGGACCTGAGGGAGCAGCAGAGCAGGGCCTGGGCTGTGTCTTTGTTCTGGCCACAGCCTGGGAAGGTGCCCCAGGGCAATTGTCCCACACTAGCCCCTGCAACCACCATACCCAGCACTGGCCTCTCCCCCACCTGCAGGAGGTTGTTTGCCACTGGATGGAGGGACACCAAGTGACCAGTGAGCAGTCTGAGTTTGCTCTGTACTGAGGAGATTTCAGCAGTGCATTGTGTGTGTGGGGAGATGAACCCGAGTGAGCACAAACACCATCATCAGCACTCGGGGCTGGCACAGTTCTGGTGGCACAAACGGTGCCTTGAGGCCACTAAACTCTGGGAAACCACCTGAATTTGTTCCTGGGCTGTAGTTAGGATTCCACAGAGAGAAACAGCCTGGGCAAGGAGACTCCAGGAAAAAATGCTCAGGACAGCCATGGACTGGACAGAGAGACAATTGGGGTGGGGGTTTGTGGGTAGAATTTAGATCTGCCTCCCTTCTGAAACACCCTGAGTGCCTGGACAGGGCTGTGCCCTATTCTGGGCACTGACCTGGAACTCAGGGATGTGGAAAAAGCCTTTGGTGTCAGGGATGTTGAGAAGGCTGGGTAGTGTCACTCTGAGACCTCTCTCAAAGCCCTTGGAAAGGCCAGAGCCATCCCAGAGGGTCCTGGGCACTTGGGAAAGGCAGACATGGAACCAGTGTGCAAACAGGGCAGGGAGGGGCACTGGGAGAGCCATAGACAGGTCAGGCTCAGCAGGGAAGAGCATGTGGCAAATCCTCCTGCAGCCATTCCAGGCACTGGTGGCACAAGGCAGGGATGGCAGAACCCCCATGGGAGGGAAAAGAAGGGGATGTTGTGTGCCCAGACTTTAGCCAGGCCTGGGACATGGTCTGCTGTGCTCTTCTCAGAGACAGACTGGACAGAACTGGGCTGCAGGAGTGGAACATGGGGTGGGTGGGAATTTGGCTGATCAATGATGGTTAAATGTCATCCAGGGGGCAAAGTCCCCTTGGCAGCCACTCCCTGGTGACATCCCACAGTGACCAACCCTTGACCACCACTGGGGAACATTACTATTATCTCTATAATGGCATGAAATGCACTTTCAATTCCTTTGTGGATGCTCCCAAGTTGCAGGCAGTCTGTGACCAAACTCATCCACTTAATGATGACTGCAAAACATAATTGGGCAAGATGGCTGAGTTGGGTAAATTTGCCTTGCCATCAGGAGCAAACCAAGCAACATGAAAAGGGAGAAAAAACTTATGCATCAGAAGAAAATCAATAGGGGAAAAAACCAAACCTGAGCAAAAATACAAAACAAAGCAAAACCTACCCACACTATATAACCCCTACAAACAACCAAACTACAATAAGCTAATACCACAAACAGAAGCAAACAAATCCACAGGAAATCTCTTATCAGTGGAATATGTTTAACTACCCATGGGCAGAAGCATAGGTGGTGTTCTGAAAGAAAAATGTCATAAAAAATAAATAAATCCCCTATTCCCTTTGCTCCCCCTATGTCTCTCAGTTTATTGCTGATTATGATGTGACACAAAACTGAACATCATTCAGGTCAGTCCAGCCCAGCTGTCCCATCCCTGTTCCCTCAGGAACACTTGCCCACCCCAAGCCCATGGGTTGGAGGGGGTTGCTGGCATGTCTCATGTGGAGTGAGCACTGGAACAAGGACAGGAAAAGAGAACATTTACTCTTATCAAGGACAGTAAAACAGAAGAGCACAGCCTTGGAGAAACAGATCAAAGATGTCACTTAGGCAAGCAGAAGTCATTCAAAATGCATGCAGGATGCCAGTTCAGCTCTGAAAGACTGCTGATAATGCAGAAATTGTGGAAAACAAGGAAATTGCCACCATTCAAAAGCAGGGATCGAGGAACAGCCACCTTTACCAGATGTTGGAGACAGACCCCAATGAACCACATAAGGATTTGTGATAATGGGTACCACTATGTCAAATGAAGTCAAAGGAAGTGGGGATAGCTAATGAGGACATAATCAGCCTATGTGATAAATCACTGTTTACCTGATGCCCAGTACACACAAATGGATGAGGGATTACCAGAGTGACCACCATGCTGTATTAAAGAATACTCAAAACTGTGTTCAAAAGTTTCTATCCAGCACATTTCAGTATCAGTGCTTTCCTTGACTCCATTATGTGCCTTGTACAGTTCCACAATAGCCCCTTGGTTCTATTGGGGTCCATATTGTCAAAATGGTTTCTTGGTTCTGCACTGCCACAATGTTCTCCTTGGTTCCATGAAGCCTTGGTTTGTCACAACTTCCCCTTGGTTGATGAACTGCCATAGTGTCTCTTGGATCTGCAGCATTGCAGTGGACAATTGGTTACAAGCAGTCTCGCTGGGTCACAATGAATATTTGGTTCCATGGGGCCCCAGTGTCCCAATGGCCCCTTGGTTCCATGAGGCCTCGCTGTGTCACAATTAACCCTTAGTGCCATGAGGTTCTGGAGTGTCACAATGGTCTCCCTGGTTCAATGAGGCTTTGGAGTGTCACAATGGCTGCTTGGTTCCATGAGCTTCCATACTGTCACAATGGTGTCCTTGTTTCTGTAGTGCCATAATGGACCCTCAGTTCCATAGGGTTCCTAAATGTCACAGGTCTCCTTGGTTCCATGTGGCCCTGCTGTTTCCCCATGGTCCCTGGATTCCATGAGTTTCTGTGCTGTCAGCAATGGTTCTCTGGTTCCAACGGTGCCACTATGTCACACTGGACCCTGGGTTCCATGAAGTTCTTGAGTGTCACAATGGCCCCTTGGATCCATGGGGTCCCATAGTGTTACCATGGTCTCCTTGGATCTGCATTGTCACAATGGAACATTGGTTCCATGTGGCCTGGCTGTGTCACAATGGTCTCCTTGATTCCATAATTCCCCTGAGTGTCACAATGGAGCCTTGTTTCTGTGAGGCTCTGAACTGTCACAATTGTCTCCTTGGTTCTATGAGACCCTGCTGTGTCACAAGGGTGTCCTTGGCTCCATGAGGATACAAAAGCTTTGCATGAACATGGAGCAGCAACTGCTTAACAGACCTGGGAACATCTGTCTGCATTCAAAAGAGGGGTTAAAAGTGAGAATGGCACCAGCAACTTCCATCTGCAACAGAGACCAATGGAAAGGACAGGGACAGAGAATTCAGCTGGAAGACACAAAGAATTCTGCTTACAGAGATCAGTTCTGGTCACACTGTCCCTTGTAGAAAGGTGACAGCACTGCAGCCAGCCTGTACTAAGAATGTGGTTCCTGAGTGGGGTTTGTTGCTCAGGAAACCTGCTCAGGCATTTCCATTCTTTCCTCACCAACAGGAAAACTTCTGCTGGGCCTGTGTGCAGGCAGAGCCCTGAGGAGAGCAGGTGGGACATGGCAACAATATGCGTGTCTTTCTGCAGAGCTTCTCTCATTCTGTCTCTCTTTCTTCCCCTTCTAATGCTCATTATATTCAACAATTTTGGGTACCTCAACTACTAAAGTGTTTAAAAGTTTTGAGTTTAAATATGCAAAGTTTATGAAGTTACTACATTGAGAAGTTTTTTATGACAACTTGGATGCTAAACTAAATAGTTTTCCAAAATTCCATGATTTTCTATATTTTGTCAGTAAAATTTGTGCCATTTTTACCCCTTGAGAATATGTGGCCGGTGTTTCTCCTGTGCACCAAATTCAAGTAAAGGAACCTTTGGTCACCCCCAGCATTTCAGTGTTCTGGGGTGTTACAGCCCCGCAGGCTCACAATAGCCTCTTGTTTCCATGAAGCCCTGCTGTGTCACACTGGCCTTTGGTTCCATGAGCATCTGCAGTGTCACACAGGTTGGTGCCATTTGTCCTTGCTGCCCCTCCCATCCCAGTGCCCCAGGAACAGCCCCGAGCCACCCGTGAGGGACAGGCCCTGCTGGGCCAGGCCTGGGCTCAGGCCTTGGCCTTTCTGCTGCCTCCAACCAGCCCAGGCCTTGCTCAGCATTGCAGTTCCTGCTCACAGCCTTTGGCTCCTGCAATCCTGCCCTCCAGGATCTGTTCTCACCAGTGCCTGAGGAGCCTTTGGCAGTCCCTGCCCTCAGTGGGGCCACTGATGCTCCAAGGGACTTGGAGTTTTGCTTCTGATTCCTTGAGCAGCTTCTTCAACCTTCTCTCCGTGCCTGGGGCTCCTGGACTCATCCCCAAATCCACCGTGGGGATCATTAAAATACAGAAAGCTGTCAGGGGCTCTTTCTCTTCCTTCCATTGTCTTCAAGTCTTCAGGGCTTGTGCAGGTGATTGGAGTCAGTTTTTGAGTTCTTTTAAGGAGGAATATTTCAAAATGCACCTCATGGCCTTTTTTTCACTCACGGTAATATTTTTCTGTTGCATTTGGACTATGGAAGTGTTGAAAAGTACATAGCAACAAAGTTGCTCCATGGAATGGAGAAGCAAAAAGCCCCTTATTTAAAGAAACATTACAGTTTTAGATAGTAGTTTCTGGTAGAAAGGACAAAAGTAATTTCATTGGTGAATGGGAGGTGACACCCCTGGTAAACCTGCTTTCATGAAAATATCACCTCTCGCACACACTCTGCAGGTGCATAATCATTGTTTTAATTTTTTTCTTGTATATTTTCCATGAGCAGCCTGAGAAAATCCAAGCTGCTTCAAGGCTCTATTTTCCTAGGCCTTCACCAGTATCCCACATTTTTCTACATTTAGTTAGGAGCAGAAGTTGATAGTGAAGTGCGGAAAATAGACTTCACAACCCGTAAAGCTGTGGAGTAGGTACGTATTTTATTCAGCGCTGGACGCAGGGGGAGAGTATCCTCCCAAATCCTGCGTACCTTACATGCTTCTAACCTTCTATTTATCTAGGAAGTTCATGCATATTCTAAATCGCCTATACATATAGATTATCTGCCTTGCCTGTTTTCCCGCTTCGTATGGAAATTAGCTGCATATTCATTGCGGCTGCGTAGTTTATTGAGTCGGTGGTCTTCAAATGAGTCTGTGGGCAGAAAACGATGAAGTAAAAGTCTTCCTCACTAGTTGAACTTTTCACCTTGTCTTTCCACACATGCGCTTCTAGTCTCTTGGTCACAGACTTTGCACTTTTATGGAGAGGGACACTTTCCTATACTTCAGGGGTCTCTTATCGTGCATTCCTTTCCCTATTTAAGCACACAGTGACTGATACTATATGTTATACATCGTGCATTCCTTTCCTTATAAGCACACAGTGACTGGTACTATATGTGTTATACTCTTCATTCTATTTAACCCTTAAATCCCCTGTTTCAGTCCCCTTTTCTAGAAAATTAGTAAATTCTTTTACTTAATACAAGATTTCTCTTTCTCCATCCTTAAGATATGTATCTCTTAATGCCTTACCATGTACTCTCGACAATGAAGTTAGTATTGCCATTCGTTGCAACATCTTCCAATTCCAAATAAATAGTTCAAAAGACAGCAGTAAGCTTAGACTAACTAAAACCAATAACACAATTACTGGATGACATAATGTATTCACAATTCCAGTTGCAGTTGGGGACCACCCGAAAAGGGCATCCCACCAACTGTGGCTTGCATCCTGCTTAACCCTTTGTAAGACTCTATTTATTTCTTGGACATCATGGTTGACAGTGACTAAAGTCTTTTGCCTGCTCTCTTTGATTTCTTCCAAAATTTTTGCTAAGTCTTGATGTTTTACCAGTTGCTTTACCAATGTAAGGTTCATTCCAATGGGCGTAGGTGATAGTTTGTGGTATGTCGTGTAGTTAGACCTTATCAGCTGGTGGGATGTAACTGGTGACGAATATGAAAAATCACATCCCATAATTTTAATGAAATTACAAATACAGAAATTAGAGTTATTCTTAACAGGCAGAGATACATCCTCATTGTCTATATTCACAAAAACACAAGTGGTTCTTAAACATACACATCCTTGACCAGTATATATAAGCATAGTCTTTTGATCAGCATCTGGATGAATTTCAAAGTGGCATACACCCTGCTCGGTGTCAAGGCATACATCTTGAGCATCAATTGTATTGCTTTCACAGATAAACCCTTGTTGTTCTTTAGTAAGACAAGATTCTACATTCACAGTTTGCCATTTCCCATTTACTGTCTGGGCCCACGCCATATGCTCTGAGGGATACAACACTGTCCCCTCATGATTGAGTCCCAATGCAATGATGGGATGAATATCATAAACTGTGGCATTATGTATGGTAAGCACGAAGGTAGTGGCCATATTAGTAACAGGATCATAGGTGAAATTTACTAGAGTCCACCAGGATTGGAATTTTCTTTCAAAATCATTAGCATTGTCCCAAACAACTTTTCGGACCTCAATCGGAAAAGTGCCTTCACTCCCTTCTCTTATAGCCAAGGCAGCTGTGGATTGGATCCATAACTGCACTTGTACACAACTGAAAGCTAAAGACACATTATCTTGAACCGTGCTAAGTGCGTCTGTTATTACATTATGGTCCTGGTCCTCAGTCTTTGCCCAGTTTGGTAACACCTTTGAAACCTGCCACTATTTCCTAATGCCAATAAAGATGATTGTAGAGGTTGTCCCAGTTTTGTCAAATCATTTGTTGCAGTTGCTAGCTTATTTGCTAGTATTTCAGAGTCAATACCATCCAATACTCCTAATCCTGTTCCAAACATTCCCATTAAATCTCTTCGCGTCCTATCCCTAAAGTGTACTTGCTTCTGTAACCATGTTGTCCATCCTTCTAGGGATGGTTTTAGGAAGGAGGAACAGGCTGGTTGAATCTCTGAAATATTGGTTTGTATTAGCAATTCAACACGCTTGAGAGACCATTCTGGGTTGAATAATAATTGCTGTTGTCCTGTATTTCTCACTATATATGGGCCTACCTCATAAATCATAAGTTTAAGTTCGAGTGGCGTACTCTGAGTCTGAATCGGAACAGGTTCGGTTATGGCATTTATTCTAAATTTAAATGAGAGCCCAAGACTTCTATGAGACCAAAGGCATACCACCTCAACAGTCCTATCTAATGTAAAATTATACCAACAATCTGGCTCACTGCGTTGGCTACAAATCTCATTATGTCCGTTTGCAGGGGGAGATGACACACTAATTTGAGCTGGTTTCTCATGGGTAGTTCCATTAATCATTCGACATCCTATTCTGATGGTCTCTCCTACAGTCCTTGAAGCAACCACAACCCTTGTTTCTGCCATTCTTGCTTTTCATATACCTGGTTTCCATGCATGACTACAGTTGACAAGTTCAAATTTTGTACCTTCCCCATATATCCGGTAGACTTAACAAAAGCCTGGGACCAAGGCCATTCAACATTGCTCTGGCTAAAGGTACTTTTCAATTCTTGGAATATAATTATATTTACAAACAAAACAAATTTCTACATCCTGAATCACCAAACACCCCTAACTGTAATATGCTCATTTTGTTCATGTAAACTTGAGCTTTAGTCCGTTATCACCAGATATTACTTTCCAAGGAGCTTCTGGAGCTTTCTTCACCCGAGAATGGTGGATCCAAGCGCTCTGTTCCTTGATCTTAATTGCAGTGAAGGTAGTGAGTAGCACCTGGAATGGTCCTTCCCACTGTGGTTCGAGGGTTTTTTCTGTAAAAGACTTAACATATACATAATCTCCAGGCTGTATATTATGCACTGGTCCATCCAGACCTCTGCCCCGAGTTCCAGCCACGTTTTTCAATTTTTCTGAGCTGTTTGCTCAAAGCCACCATATAGGTGGCCAGTGTCTCCTCTCCAACTTGGGTAGAAGTTCCCCTTTGCACTCCATATGGCCTCCCGTAAAGCATTTCAAAAGGACTTAACTTTTCTTTAGTCCTTGGCTTAGTTTGAATTCGCATCAATGCCAATGGGAGTGATTGGGGCCAGGGCAAATTAACTTCTTGTCTAAACCTCACAATTTGCTGTTTAATTAAATGATTCATTTTCTCTACTTGGCCACTGGACTGACGATGATATGGGGTGTGAAGTTCCCAATCTATGCCCAAGTGACGACTAATTTGTTGCACTATCTTTGAAATAAAGTGTGGTCCTCTATCTGAGGATATAGTGGCTGGAACTCCAAAGCATGGTATTATTTCTTGTAACAGCACTCTAGTTACCTCCCGTGCTTTGGCAGTTCTAGTTGGGAAGGCTTCTGGCCACCCTGAAAAGGTATCTGTCATCACCAATAAGTACCTATACCCCTGGCCTCTTCCAATTTGACCAAGTTTTGGTTTAGGGGTATTCTTAGGATTAGTCTGGAGGCAAAGGTCACACTGCCTAGTAACCTGGGTAACAACAGTATATAAATTTCTAGCAGTAATCTTTTCAATTAGATGGGTATATAGAGCATCTGCTCCCCAGTGTGTTTTCTGATGTTCCTTTTTAACTAGGGACCATAGTATGTGGGAGGGGATAACCAGTCTCCCTTCTGTAGTGACAGCCCATCCTTCCTCATTATATATTCCTTTCTGATCCTCAATTAATTCCTTATCTTTTTTATCGTATATTGGCTTATCTTCAAGGGATATCTGTCCGTCTGGAATCAAGGTTGCCTCAATTGCTATCTCACCCTTTGCTGCCTCTTTTGCCTCTCTGTCCGCCAGCTCATTTCCTTCTTCCAATTCTGAGCTCACCTTCTGGTGTGCTCTAATGTGCATAATTGCTACCTTCTCAGGCATCTGGACTGCTTCTAATAATCGCATTATTTCTTGTGCATGTTTTATGTTCTTTCCTTGTGAATTTAACAGTCCTTTTTCTTTCCAGAGAGCTCCATGTGCGTGCACAACCCCAAATGCATATCTTGAGTCTGTATACATATATTTATTCTCTTCCCTTTTGCCATTTCCAAGGCACGGATCAGGGCAACTATCTCAGCCTTCTGTGCAGAGGTATCTGTTGGCAAAGATCCAGATTCTAGTACCTCTTTACTGGTGGTAACTGCATACCCAGCATATCGCTTCCCACTGATGACGTAGCTGCTTCCATCAGTAAACCAGGTTTTTGCATCATCAAAAGGGGTGTCTTTCAAGTCTGGTCGGCTGGAGTAGGTGGCTTCCATAGTCTCTAAACAATCGTGGTGTACTGGTTCTCCTTGATTTCCACTGAGAAAAGAAGCTGGGTTGACAATATTAGTCACCACTATTTCCACATCATCTTGTTCCACCATAATAGCTTGGTATTTCAAGAACCTTTGTGGGGAAAGCCAGTGCCCCCCTTTCACCTCCAATACTGCAGATACTGTGTGAGACACCAATACAGTCATTTTCTGGCCCAGGGTGAATTTGCGTGCCTCCTGAATATTCATCACAACTGCTGCCACCGCCCTGAGGCACCCTGGCCATCCTTTGGCCGTTGCATCCAGCTGCTTAGAGAAGTAAGCAACTGCCTTTCGGTATGGCCCGAGGTTCTGTGCTAGTATTCCCAGGGCAATCCCCTGTTTCTAATGGGAGAACAAAAAGAATGGTTTACTTACATCAGGAAGTCCTAGGGCTGGGGCTGACATAAGAGCATCCTTTAATCGATGAAAGGCTTGAGTGGCCTCTTTGGTCCACTGGAGACCTCTGCTGCCATTTGTCATAAGCATGTACAGAGGTTTAACAAGCAACCCATAGTTGTAGTTCCACAACCTACACCATCCTGTCATCCCTAAAAAGGTTCGCAGTTCCTTTATTGTCTGGGGTTGTGGAGTTTGGCACATTGTTTCTTTACACTGTTGTCCTAAGGTCCGTTGTCCAGCACTAACTTCATATCCCAGGTAGATAACCTTCTGCTTCACCACCTGAGCCTTTTTCTTTGATACTCTATACCCCTGGCGTCCCAAAAAGTTTAAGAGACTCACCATCCAGGCCACACATGATTCTTCCGTCTTAGTGGCTATTAGAAGATCGTCTACATACTGCAGCAGCTTTCCTTCTTCTGGGGGGGCGCTCCCAGGCCTCTAAGTCCTTGGCAAGCTGCTCTCCAAACAAAGTAGGAGAATTTTTAAACTCTTGGGGAAGTACTGTCCATGTGAGTTGAGTTCTCCGTCCAGTTCTAGGATTTTCCCATTCAAATGCAAAAATTTTCTGACTGGCTTCATGGAGAGGGAGGCAAAAGAAGGCATCTTTCAGGTCTACAACAGTAAACCAAGTAAGCTCTGGTGTTAAGCATGTTAATAAAGTATATGGGTTTGCTACTACTGGATAAAGATCTTCAGTTATCTTATTAAAAGCCTGTAAATCTTGCACCACCCGGTATGAACCATCAGGTTTCTGAACGGGTAAAATAGGAGTATTAAACTCAGATTGGCATTCTTTTAGTAATCCTAATTGTAAGAAGTTCTCAATCACTGGCCTAATTCCTTCCCTGTCCTCTTTTCTCAAAGGATACTGCTTGATCCTAACTGGTTGTTTCCCTTCTTTGAGTTTAATTATTATAGGAGGTGCATTTTTCGCTCTCCCTGGCACATTGGAAGCCCATACTCTGGGGAGCACCAGACTAATTATTTCTTCTCTAATTTCTTCTTCAATTTCAATGATTGTCAATATTAAGCTCAACACTTCTATATATTTTTGGTCATTTACCTCCAAAGTAATCTCCCCATCCTTAAATACAATGGTCACTTGTAATTGTTCCAATAAGTCTCTTCCCAGGAGCGCCTTTGGGGAATTTGGCATGTATAAAAACTTATGAGTGCCCCATTGTTTCCCAAATTTATATTTTAGAGGTCTACAAAAATAAGCCTTTTCAGACTGGCCAGTAGCTCCTTGTACCGTAACATAATCTTTTCCCACAGGCACCAGGGCCTTATTCAATACTGAATATGTCGCTCCTGTATCAATTACAAACTCTACTTCCTTCCCCTCCTCCCCCAGCTCCATTGTTATAACCAGGGGATCTGCTGGGGGTTGATCTCCCGGTCCTCTTCAGTTTCCTTTTGCATATGCGATCACGTCTTTTTCCTTGTCTCTCCTCCGTTTAGGGCATTCATTCTTCCAGTGCCCCAACTCTTTACAAAACGCGCACTGATCTTTACCCAATCGAGGTGGGCCCCCCTGTCCCCCTTGTCGACCCTGCCCACAACTTTGTCCTCCTCTTTCTTCTCTCACCACTGCCAACAATTTCCTCACATTTTGCTTATATCCCTCTTCTCTATTGCTAAATACTCTCCATGCCTCATCTAGTAAATTCTCTAAATTCCTTCCCTCGGGCCCTTTTATCTTTTGAAGCTTACGCCTAATATCCCCCGTAGATTGACCCAAAAATAAATTCACTAGTTGTTGAATCCCCACTTCTGCTTCAGGGTCTAGAGATGTATTGCGACGCATTGCATCCCTTAATCGATCCAAAAATTCACATGGTGTTTCAGAGGGACCCTGTTTAACAGCATATAGTGCTGACCAATTTATAGTTTTAGGTATTACTCGTTCCATCCCTTTTGCTATCCATTCTTGGGAGCTTTCTAACTTTTGCATTTCTGCTGTCCTGTCTGGATCCCACTGTGGATTCTGGAGGGGGAAATACTCCTTTACATCCTTTTGCTGGGCCTTATAATAATCCTCTGCTAGATCCCCTGCTGTTTTCAGGACTAATTGCTTTTCTGTTTCAGTTAATGCATCCAGCAATAATTGTATATCAGACCAATCTGGATTATGTTGTTTTATAATATACCGCAAACGCTTTGCTGTAGTTATTGGGTCACTACGGTAGTTTTTAGCAACTTTTTCCCATGCTTCTATATCAATAGTAGAAAAGGGTACTTTTACTAGAAGTCTCCCTCCTTCTGGTCCCACAGCCTGTCTCAAAGGGAGTTGTAGCACCTTATTTCTCGTCCTAGAAGACACAGGGCTTCTGGGAGGAGAATGGGCTGGAGTACGTATTCCTTCTGAATCATCATCTCTCTGTCCCCGAGTTTGAGAAGGAGATTTGAATAGGTCACTCATATCCTGTTCCTGCATATCCAAATTGTGCATTTTGTCTAATCTGGTACACCGCTCACCTATATTACATGCTGAACAACACCTTTTAAGTTTCCCTTTATTTGCTTTCCTTTCCTTCTCAAGGGCTAAAACTAAAGGGTCAGAGGGTGCCTTAATCCCACAGTCTCTCTGCCATTCAGGGTGGTTTCGGAGAGAGAAGAACATATCACAGTAGGAGACCTCAGTCCATTTGCCCTCTCTTCTTAAAAACAGCATTAGTTGCAGCAGGGTCTCATAATCCAAAGTCCCAGTAGGTGGCCACCTTACTCCGTGGTCTAGTCTATAAAGTGGCCACCAATGGCTACAGTATTTAATTAGGGTGGATTTATTTTCAGTGCCGCCAGTTCCTGCAACTTCTTTCCAGTGTGTTATAATGCACCCTAAAGGGCTGGCTTTAGGGACTTCTGTGCTCTGTGTAGATCCCATTCTTCTCTTTTCGTCCCCTGCCTGCTTTACACCTAAACTTTTCCTTACTGAACTTTAGAATTTCCTTCCAATCCCCTTCACACACACAATACCAACTGCTGGACCAGTCAATTTGTTTCCTTTCTTTATCTGGCTGTCTATTAGGTTCACAAATTCCCAAGGATCACGCCCAAACCGTTGGAAAGGGGACCCCTTTTCACTCATCTCAGTATACAAACAAAGCACACAATGTACCAACGCAGCACACTCGCTCTTGTAAGAACACAGCACACTTATTTTTCATACGTTTTACTAACAATCATTATATTCTCAGCACAGCTACAGTCCCGTTCGCATCACACCGCACACTACACAACAATTCTGCCTTTCTGAAGCAAATACCCCACACTTATTCCCCTCCTGGGTACGTCTCACTCACTCACTCACTCACTTTGCTCACAATGTCCGGACTCCAACACACACACACACCACCTCAGCTCCGATGATACGGGAGCAGGAATCCACTCGACCCGCGTTTGAGGGTCGCTCCGCGGCTACACTATCAGTCAGCGAATTCCTTCACCAGCCCCCCTCCTCCCTTCTCAACCCAGAGGTTAAGGGAACGGAGTGGCCTCACTGGTGTTCGTATCCCTTCGCCGGTAACCCCACCAGCCCGCTGCTTGCAAGCCCAACCTACCTAGGGACTTTGTTGTACGCAGGACGTCTCCTGCGATTTATCAACAGCCCTCCAATCACGCGTGCATATGTCTTACAAACCCCCCAGAATTAATACGTACCGTTTCATCCGCCAGCCAGTGGTCCTTTCTGTTGCTGCAGTAAGCGAGCCAGGGTCGGGGTCTCCTCCAGGAAATCCTGGGGCATGCCGTGGAGTCGTCCGGCCCTCAGCTCAGTCCTGCAGACAGACAGGAAGGTCCCATCTGGGGTGCCAAATGAAGCGCGGAAAATAGACTTCACAACCTGTAAAGTTGTGGAGTAGGTACATATTTTATTCAGCGCTGGACGCAGGGGGAGAGCATCCTCCCAAATCCTGCGTACCTTACATGCTTCTAACCTTCTATTTATCTAGGAAGTACATGCATATTCTAAATTGCCTATACATATTGATTATCTGCCTCGCCTGTTTCCCCGCTTCATATGGAAATTAGCTGCATATTCAGTGCGGCTGCGTAGTTTATTGAGTCGGTGGTCTTCAAATGAGTCTGTGGGCAGAAAACAATGAAGTAAAAGTCTTCCTCACTAGTTGAACTTTTCACCTTGTCTTTCCACACATGCGCTTGTAGTCTCTTGGTCGCAGACTTTGCACTTTTATGGAGAGGGACACTTTCCTATACTTCAGGGGTCTCTTATCGTGCATTCCTTTCCCTATTTAAGCACACAGTGACTGATACTATATGTTATACATCGTGCATTCCTTTCCTTATAAGCACACAGTGACTGGTACTATATATGTTATACTCTTCATTCTATGTAACCCTTAAATCCCCTGTTTCAAGGTGAAGCAAAGGAAATGCTCAGGGCTGTTTGGGAATGGGTGCCAGGCAGCCCTGGCTCTTGAGCAACAATGTCTGCATCCCAAATTATCCATAAATGTTCATGTAATTTATTCTTTAGTGTAATATTGAATTATAAAATTTATTTTTATATATATATATTTCTAAATACAATGGTTTTTATTACTTAAGTTTTTATATTTATTTTTAAAAATCTATACATTTGTTACAGCCAAGGAATTAATCTTCATTGGTTGTAAGTAACACAATTCCGTTCATTTATTAATTAAGCTCTATTGATTATCTTTTTCTAACTCATTATGATAATTAGTAATATTTGTAGTACATTTGTCATCCTTTTTATCCACTTGTTTTCAGGCAGTGTCAAAGGGGGCACTTCAGGCTCCAGGCAGACATTTCTGGAGCAAAATTTGGGCAGTTTTGGGCCTGGGGATAGAATTTAGAGAGAGCTTGAGGCTCTGGTGTACACCTGGGGGAGCTGAGTGAGCACTTGGATCGGCACTGAGGGATTCTGACGGAGAATTCGAAGTGTGGGGGAGCACTTATGCATCCAGGGGGGCACTTGGAGGTCAGGGAGGAGAATCTGGGGACATTCGGGGTCCGGGTGGGCACTTGGGGGCTCTAACGGAGCTCTCTGCTCCGCGGGGGGTGATGGGAGTTGTAGGCGCGGGTATAATACAGTTTTATGGGGCCGTGGAGCACCATGGGAGTTGTAAGCACTGCTGCATTAGCTGTTTAATGTTCGCCAAAGAGCATGATGGGAGCAGTAGTCCCGAAAGTGGCTCAGATGGGGCATCTGGGGGTCCAGGAGGGAACTTGCGAGGCACTTTGGCATTCATACCACGACTTGTGGTCCTCTGGAGGGAACATGCACCGTTCGGGGAGGTCTAATGGGGCTCTTTAGAGCAAAGGGCACAGAAAGAGTTTTAGGCACTCCAATGGGCTCTATTGGGCTCGGGGCATGATGGGAGTTAGAGGCAAAAAGAAAAGATGGCGCTGACACCAGGAACACCCCTGAGGCCCCGATCCCCAGCGCTGATTGGCTGCGGGAGGTGATGGGCAGGGTCCTGGGCAAATGGGAGGCGGCAGAGGCGGGAACAGCCCATTTCACCCCTGCAGTCCCTCCCAGTACAACCCAGCTCATCCCCAGTACAGCCCAGTCCCACCCAATACAACTGAGTTTATTCCCACTCCACGCCAGTTCCCCCCAGTGTCATCCACTTTAAGCCCCAGTGTCCCTCAGAGTTCCCCACAGTGTTCCCAGTGTCCCCAGTTTGTCCCAGTATTTCCCAGTATCACCCCCAGTATATCCCAGGGTCTCCCACAGGGTTCCCAGTGTTCCCAGTATGTCCCAGTCTTCCCCAGTGTTTCCAAGGAAACTTGAACTTCTCACGGTTGCCGTGGCCCCCAAACCCAGCAGTGGGGTCAGTGCAGTGTCCATGGTCACAGCCCCTGGCAGTGGCCAGTGCCGGTTGGGATGATGATCCACCCTCACAGCTGGCCCAGGGCAGCTCTGGGGTGGATTTGGTGGCACCTTGGGCTGGCAGAAACCTGAGGAGTGTGTCTGATTGCAGTGGGGAAAATGAGGAGTTTTAGACTGCTTAAAAAAAAATACAAAAATAAATTATACATATATATATATATATATATATATGTAAATGAAAAAAAATTTCTTTTTCCAAGTGCAGCGAGGTGAATGTGGAGCCAGGTTGTCCACACTGGGTCAGACCTCAAGGCACAGCTTCTCTGAGCAGGCCAGACCTCCTAAGGAGATACCTTAGATCAATATCAATCACTGAATGCTGCAATCACCTCTGCTCTAAACACAACAGTATATAATACACCCTTCAAAATAGAAATGTGTATTTCTCAGAAGCTCTTCGATGTATTTCTCCATAACTGCAGATGAAAGCCTTCCAGATGAGCTGCACCAGACCAGAGGGAAATCAATTCAGATCCATGGTTTGTTAGGAAATCTCTCAAGAATTCCGTCAGAATTGAACTCCAAAGTTTCTGATCCAATTTATGGGTCCCACTGAGGGACACGACTGAGAAAAGCCCCAGGTTCCAGTTAGAGCAGGAAATTGGAGGCAGAGATAACAGGTGGGGACAAAGAGAAGCCAAGTCTTGGTGCCCTGGGGCACTGCAGGGTCTGTGCCACCAAGGGCTGGGAGGAGACACCTTGTCCTGAGGCACTGGGGCCTCCTGGCACAGCCCCAGCAAGGCTGGGCACTGTCACCCCTTGTGCTGCCCTCAGCATCTCCCCACATCCCAGTGGCCTCAGGGATCTGCTGGGACCAGTCCCTGGGGAGCCTTGGTCATGAATGGCCCTGGGGGCTCCTTCATGCTCCCAGGGACTGCAGGTTTTTCAGAGGACTTTGGGTTTTGCTTTTGCCTTGGAGTCTCTGAGAGCTTTGTGCAATCATGGCCTCCAATTATCTGCTCAGTTATTTTTAATTAGTCTCTTGAGAGCCTTTCTCAATAACAACACTGAGTGGGGATTAATGCCACTAGGTGCTTCAGTTTTTTAAGGTTCTTTACGTTTTCATTTCCAGTGAGTCTCTGAGAACTGGTGGAACTCAAAGAGTGGGTTTTTTTTTGTTTTTTTGGAAGCAATCTCAGGCTCCTAAATTTCCCCACTGCAAATTGACACACTCCTTCTTTGTGTGCCAGCCCAAGTCTCCACCAAGGATGTTCCCCTTCCTCAAAACAGAATCCTGCAAGGAATGTTTCAGACCTTTGCACTCATTGGTTCCCTGAGGCCTTGCAGTGTCACAAAGGCTCATTGGTTCCATGAAGTTCTTTTCTGTCATGATGGAGATTTCGGTCCATGGGCCCCACGGTGTCACAATGCTCTTTTTGGATCCATGAGGCCTTGATCTGTCACAATGGATTTTTGGTTCCATGAGGTTCTGTGCTCAGCAATGGTCTCTGTAGTTCCAAAGTGTCACAATGGACCTTTGGTTCCATGAGGTTCATTGGTGTCACCATGGTCTCCTTGGTTCCAGGAGGCACCACAATGTCACAATGCACCCTTGGTTCCATGAGGTTCCTGCAGCAGGACTTCCCCTGTGGCCCAGCAGAGCTCATCTCTTCTGTCCATCAGCTGGGGCCATAACTCAGGGCATCTTCCCCCTCTCAGGAATTGCTGAGATAAGCCAGGCCGGACATCTGTCCTGTCCTGAGTTCTCTCTGGTGCCAGGCAGGTGGAATTCCCAGCTTACCATGAACAGCTTGCTTTGTGAGCAGCTGAAGGGAGATAAGCCTTGAATTTCTGGGTGACACAGACTTCACTGTACAAACTAGAAAAGGCATACGAGACTTTGACAAAGCTGAATTCTTCTGTATAGTCCCTGGAAATGGGTAGGGCTTCTCTCCCAAGTCTGGATGCATCTTTGTGGTTCCTTTTCTGGAAGCTGAGTGAAAGGGCTCTATGTGTACTCCCTCATCCATTCAGTGGTAAATTACATTGACTCCTGATCTGTGCTATTTCTTCACTAGCTGTAATATAGGTAACTTTATTGTGCATTGTGTTTGTATCAATGTGCACTTCTTTTGTTTATTCTGTGCAGTAACTAGTCCATTTAAGGATTCTTGTCTGTTTATCTTGAGTCCATTCAGTAAATAATTCACCTTAGAATAGACCTAATCAGCCATTCTAAAGAACTTGTGAGCAAGAGCAATTGGGCTGCAGGTCACCTGAAACAGAGCTACTGCCAGAAATGTGAGCATAAGGCTGGACTTGTCTAAGCATTCATTCCATTTATAACATATTTCATTTAAAAACAAAAAGAGAGAAGATCATTTTTTTTCCACATTTATTCCTTTCTTGTTTATACACTGATATCAGCAATGTTATACTGAGATTGAAAACTGAATCAAGTCAGTCCTAATCAATTAGAGTTTATTCAGCAAGGGGCAGTAAGCAAAACAGCGCTGGGCGGCCGGGATGCACTGCTCCACAAACAGAACGCAATTTCCCTCTCCCTCCATGGTCTTTTTATGCAGTTCTGATTCAGCTGATGTGTCCTTCCTTGGAGTACTCTGCATCTGCGAGGCCCATTGCTGGGGGGATCCGTAATCTGGAATTCTGGTGGTTGCAGCAGGAGAGAGGTGCCGGGTTCTTTTGTTTATTCCTCCTAGCCTAGGGAAAATCCTTAAAAACTGTTTAAACAATCGCTGGTTTTAGCATAAGTTATGCATACTATGCTCAGTGATTTGAAACTATGTGGTCAAAGTCTATGCCCATCTCACTCTCTGATGTATTCATTATTCCTTACTAGGAGTTTTAATGAACAAAGTACTTATACTGTATCACAATCCCTCCTTTTCTCTTTTACCATTTTGTTCATTAAAACGTTTCAGTTCTCTATGACTCAGGGCAAGGGTTTCAATTACCTCTGGATCACTAGGTATTTGCTCATATTTAGCTCGAATAAGCATTATGTACTGCCTCTAGTCGTCTTTTTACAATTTTTATGATTCTATTAAAGATGCAGGGGCCAAAAGTTAATCCTAATACCGGAGAATGATTGGTCCTGCTATGGTTGACAACAGGGTAATGAACCAAGGAGAATTATTAAACCAAGTCTCATAGCAGCTTTGGTGGGCTTCCCTTTCTTTCTTCCTTCTCTCTAACCTCTCTCTTAGCTTTGCCATTGAATCCCTTACAATGTCTGTTTTATTCGCATACATGCAACACCCTTCTCTTAAGGCAACACACAATCCCCCTTGTTGTAAAAGATTAGATCTAGACCCCTTCGGTTTTGTAACACTACCTCCAATAGTGACTGAACATCTTGCTCTGGAGCGGTTAAGGATCGCTCAATGTGGGCTAAGTCTGCATCTACAGCTACCCTTAGGGAATTGAATTCTTGGTTTTGTTTCACTAATGATGCTACTCTGGTGCCTACCCCTGCTCCTCCTATTATCATTAAAGTGGCCACAGTTAAGGCTGTGAACAGTTCCCTTTTTGTCAAGTGATGTCCCTTAGTGTCTTGGAGATCTTATGCATATCCTTCTGGGTGATATATAATTTTAGGGACTATCAATACCTGTACACAAACATTTGGCGCTTCATTGAATAAGCTGAGAGAAATACAAGGAGTTATTCCTTCCTTTGAACATACCCATCTAGCATTTCTGGCAAGGATTAGCCAGGTGGTGGGGTTTCTCGGTTGCTTTGCTTTTGTTATTACCCCACACAGATGTTTTTTATCTTTCGGGACATTCCTGATGCACCTCCCCTTTCCAGTTACTGCTGCTAAAGTTATCCCTCGAGCTTGAGTACCTTTCCAATCACATTGAGGGGGGTTACTTCCATTTGCCCACCTAGCCTTTTCAGTGACTCCTATTGTTTCATAAAAGGGGTTTAATATCAAAACAAAGCCAACAATGTTCAGTAAGGTCAGGCTTAGTGGCATTAAGAACTTGATAAGCAGCATACATAAGGCTCCAAAGAGTGTTTTGCTGAGGGTCTACAGTGGGGAGTATTATGGTCTCGTTGTCTGATGCCAGGGCGCTGTTACCTTTAGTGAAGGTGTCATTTACTTTAGAAAAATTGTCATCACTAATTATCTGGTTTGGGCCTATGGCATGATAGTCATGGGGCAAGGGTTCCTTCTTAATGAGTATTAGTCCTCCTCTATCGGTGCCTGGTTCCCAATACCACACTCCCCAAGTCCTCCCAATCACGCACCCAGGGTCTTGTGGGTTTGTTATGTTTAAATAAATGAAATAACAATTACTACTTCCAAGTACTCCCCCACTATATGAATGCTTAGGTTTTTGGCAGCCTGAGGGGCCCCATCCCACTTGAAGGTATTTATCTTTGCCGCCCCAGGTTCCCAATCAGAGGCAACTGTCTCACAGCCCCAAGAAGCACAATAATATTCTCCAGGTGAATTACAGTAACTTTTTCCTGGATTCAAGCTTGGGCACATATAAAACGCTTTTAGTTGGGCTTGTCTTTTATTTATAACTACAAGTGAGCTCAAGTGCGGTGTGAAGCTAGGGGCTCCTGGCCCCTCTCTAGGCTGAACTAGTTGTTGATCTTCCCACCTGATTAGAGACCACCTGAAGGTTTGGTGGCTGTGTTCTCCTTGTGACAATTCAAAAACCATTCCCAAAATCACCAATATAGTCTGCCAGAAAGGGTGGGGTCCTGGTCATTAAAGCACTGTTTCCTAATCTCTTTGTCTCCCCTGGGTGTTTGCCCTCTGGTCCCCATGTGGTGTCCGTTTTTTGGTTTCTTAGGGAATTAATATCCCAGGGGCATTTCTTGAAGGATTTTTGTGTTGTCCCACTTGGTGTGTTCCTGCCTCCACACTCTCTTACCTCTCTGCCTCACCCGCCAACTGGGTTGCAGCCAGCCACGAGGTGTTCCATCTTCTCGGCAGCAAAGGTAGGCTTCAGGAGGTCTGTAGCTTTGCCCCTTTCTGTTCTTATACGATTCCCAGTTTTTATCTTTTACTTGTTGTCCTGGTTTGAAGGACAGATGTCTGCCAAGAAAGGCAGAAATTTTCCTTTGAAACAGACACCCGAATTCCTCTCCCCCCCCCCAAATATTATAAACGTTTGAATCAAGGACTCTGAGGCAGAGATAAGGGGGTAGGAATAACAGCTCTTTTACTAATATATCTAACTGTACCAGCAGAAACAACAGCAGTTGTTAAAATTACTAACAGAACAGAACAGATAACTCGGTTCCAGTCCTTTCTTTAGCTGTGAGCACGCTCTCTCTCGGCAGGAGCGGAGGCGGGAGGGGGCGGCTGCTGCCGCGCCAGTCTCAGTGGGGAGCAGGCTGGAGCGGGCAGCTCCTCACTCACCATTGGGTTCTGGTGCTCAGCTGTGTCCGCAGAGACTGGAGGCTGTAGCAGGGCAGATGCAGGGCAGGTGACGGCAGAGGGTCTGGCTCTCCTGCCTTTTTGGCCGCGTGGCTCCAAGACCCAGAGGATCCTCCTCCCCGCCCCCGGAAACACAAATCCCCTCCGGAAGCATGAGATTCCCTCTCCAAGCCGATCCCACCTAGCCCTTTTGTCCAGAGCCCGCAAAGATCCGCGGTGTAACCGGCAGCTCCATTGGCATGACAATGGGAAAAATTCTTTAAATTGACACAGCAATAGGAAAAAACACTCAACCCCCAACATTATCCACCCCGAATTTTTTCCATGCCAACATGCTACAGCAAATTAAAACTTCTATATTATATACATACATGCAGTTACAGGCACAGTATCATAGATAGTTCACCCTAGAACAAGGTCTCCTTGGGGTATGCATCGGGTCTGTCCATCCTTTTGCATCACCCACCAAGTGCAACCTGGTCCTTGAGCGAAAACCACCCCACAAACAGGATTGTCTTATCTGGAGGGAGAGTTCACCCAAACAGGTTTTCCTAACATGCCTCTCAGGTGTACCACAGGGACCTTATCTCCATCTGGTGTTCCCAGGGGCTCAGATTGGGCAGGGCCTGCTCGGTTAGTGGAACCTCAGGTATTCACTAACCAGGTGGCCTTTGGTAGATTGATCTCCCAGTTTTTGAAAGTCCCCCCACCAAGTGCTTTTAAGGTGGTTTTAAGCAGGCCATTACACCGTTTGACTTTCCCAGCTGCTGGTGCATGGTAGGGAATATGATACACCCACCCAATGCCATGTTCTCTAGCCCAGGTGCTTATAAGGCTGTTTTTGAAATGAGTCCCGTTGTCTGACTCAATTCTCTCAGGGGTACCATGCCTCCAGAGGACTTGTTTTTCCAGGCCCAAGATGGTGTTCCGAGCAGTGGCATGAGGCACAGGGTAGGTCTCCAACCACACGGTGGTGGCCTCTACTATGGTCAGCACGTAGCGCTTGCCTTGGCGGGTCTGAGGCAGTGTGATATAGTCAATCTGCCAGGCCTCTCCATACTTGCACTTGGACCACCGCCCCCCATACCAGAGGGGCTTTACCCGCTTGGCTTGCTTGATGGCAGCGCACGTGACACAGTCGTGGATAACCTGGGAGATGCTGTCCATGGTTAGATCCACCCCTCGGTCTCGTGCCCACTTGTAGGTGGCCCTAATGACCTGAGGCATCGTGGGCCCATCGAGCTAGGAACAATTCTCCCTTGTGTTCCCAATCTAAGTCTATCTTTGAGACCTCTATCTGTGCAGCCTGATCTACTTGCTCGTTATGCTGATGTTCTTCATTAACCCCACTCTTGGGAACATGAGCATCCACATGACGGACTTTCACGGGTAGCTTCTCTACCCGAGTGGCAATGTCTTTCCACTCATCAGCAGCCCAGACTGGTTTTCCTCTACGTTGCCAATCAGCCTTTTTCCACCTCTCCAGCCACCCCCGGAGAGCATTGGCTACCATCCAGGAGTCAGTGTAAAGGTAGAGCTTTGGCCATTTCTCTCTCTCAGCAATGTCCAAGGCCAGCTGAACAGCTTTGAGCTCAGCAAGTTGACTTGATCCACCTTCTCCTTCAGTAGCTTGTGCAACCTGTCGTGTGGGGCTCCATACTGCTGCTTTCCACTTCCGGTTCATCCCCACAATGTGGCAGGAACCGTCGGTGAAAAGGGCGTAGCATTTTTCACCTGCTGGCAGTTGGTTGTATGGTGGGGCTTCTTCAGCCCAGGTCACTTGTTTCTGCTCCTCTTCATCAGCAAGACCAAAATCTTCACCTTCTGTCCAGTTTGTAATTATCTCCAAAATTCCAGGGCGATTCAGGTTGCCAATACGGGCACGCTGAGTGATGAGGGCAATCCACTTGCTCCATGTGGCATCGGTGGCGTGGTGGGTAGAGTGAACCTTTCCGCTGAACATCCACCCCAGCACTGGCAGTTGGGGTGCCAGGAGGAGCTGTGCTTCTGTACCAATCACTTCTGAAGCGGCTTGGACTCCCTTGTAGGCGGCCAAAATTTCCTTCTCCGTTGGGGTGTAATTGCCTTCAGACCCTCTGTAACTTCTGCTCCAGAATCCCAGGGGTCGGCCTCGGGTCTCACCAGGCACCTTCTGCCACAGGGTCCAGGACAAACCATGGTTCCTGGCTGCAGAGTACAGTACGTTCTTCACATGTGGTCCCATCCTAACTGGGCCAAGAGCTACCGCATGGGAAATCTCCTGTTTAATCTGGGCAAAAGCTTGTTGTTGTTCAGGGCTCTTGTGGAAAACATTCTTTTTGCGAGTGACCTGGTAGAGAGGGCTCACAATCTGGCTGTACTCAGGGATGTGCGTTCTCCAAAAGCCTTTGGCCCCTAGGAAAGCTTGTGTCTCCTTCTTGTTAGTAGGTGGGGACATAGCTGTAATTTTGTTAATAACATCAGTAGGAATCTGATGCCGTCCATCTTGCCACTTCACTCCCAGGAACTGGATCTCTTATTCTTCTTGATGGCGAAGTTGGCTTCCAGGAGAATTTGGATAATTTTCTCTCCTTTTTCAAACACTTCCGCTGCTGTGTTCCTCCATACGATAATGTCATCAATATATTGTAGATGTTCCGGAGCCTCACCCTTTTCCAGTGCAGCCTGGATCAGTCCATGACAGATGGTGGGACTGTGTTTCCACCCCTGGGGCAGTCGGTTCCAGGTGGACTGCATGCCCCTCCAGGTGAAAGCAAACTGAGGCCTGCAGTCTGCTGCCAGAGGAATGGAGAAAAACGCATTGGCGATGTCAATGGTGGCATACCACCTTGCTGCCTTGAACTCCAACTCATACTGCAGCTCCAGCATGTCCGGCACAGCAGCGCTCAGCGGTGGAGTCACTTCATTCAAGGCACGATAGTCCACAGTCAGTCTCCATTCTCAATCAGATTTGCGCACAGCCCAGATAGGGCTGTTGAAGGGTGAGTGGGTTTTGCTCAACACCCCTTGGCTCTCCAGCTCACGGATCATCTTGTGGATGGGGATCACAGCATCTCGAGTTGTCCTATATTGCCCGTGGTGTACTATTGAAGTGGCAAGTGGTACTCGTTGCTCTTCTCCTTTCAGCAGTCCTACTGTAATCGGATTCTCGAACAGTCCAGGCAATGTGTTCAATTGCTGGATGTGCTCTGTCATCATAGCTGCTATTCCAAATGCCCACTTAAGGCCTTTTGGATTCTTAAAATACCCACTTCGAAGGTAATCTATGCCCAAAATACATGGGGCCTCTGGACCAGTCACAATAAGATGTTTCTTCCATTCCCTTCCAGTTAAACTCACTTCAGCTTCCACCAAGGTGAAGTCCTGCGAGCCACCTGTCACACCAGCAATAGAAACAGATTCTGCCCCCACATATCTTGATGGAATTATTTTACACTGAGCACCTGTGCCAACTAAAACTCTATACTTCTGTGGTTTCGATGTGCCAGGCCACCGAATCCACACAGTCCAAAAGACACGGTTCTCACTCACCTCACCCTGGCTAGAGGCAGGGCCCCTCTAAGCCTGTTTATCTTTCTTTCCTGGGGCATACATCTTAGAAGTTCCTTTGAGAGGGTCAGACATGTCATTATCACTATCATATTTGGCACTTTGGGTACGAGCAACAGGAGCGGCTCTTCTTCGGGTGGAACTTCCTCTTTCAATCTTGCCTGCCTTCAGATCCCTCACCCGTTGTGCCAGAGCAGCCGTAGGCTTTCCATCCCACCTCCTCATGTTCTCTCCAGAATCCTGCAAGAAAAACCATAGCTTGGCCTGGGGAGTGTACCTCCTCTCCCCATTGGGGGAACATCTACGTTGGGTGCCAGGACGTCTAATTTGCACAGCTGAAATTTGGAGGAGGTCCTCCTTAATTTCCTCCCTGAGCCTCTTATGATTTTCCTCTATCTTGTCCTCTAAATTTTGTAAGCGTGTTTCCACGGCGGCGATTCGGGCATGGGTTGGGCCATGCACAGCATCCGCGTATGCCCGGAGCTTCTTCGCCATGTCGAGCACTGTTTCATATATCTCTTCCCGCTTCATTATTGCCAAAGCAGAGGCATATTCAGATGGCCCGAGTCGCACAAGCTTTCTCCACAATACCAGGGTGCATGGTACCAGGTCTGGATTCCTAGTTGTTGTATCATCCGAAAAAATAATCTCTGCTACTGCCATCTCCCTCAGACGTTGGATCCCTTGCTCTATGGTTTTCCACTGGGTCTGCTGCATGTACAGGTCATCGGCACACAGATATCTTTGTGCCACGCTATCCAGAACACGTGCCCAGAGGCTTTGAGGGTTAGGCCCCCTCATCATACCTTGATCGATGACCGGATCATGTGACAGGGATCCCAAATATCTCACTTCAGTGCCATCTAGGATGGTAGCCTCGACTGCCGCATCCCAAAGCCGGACCAGCCAACTAATTATGGATTCATCAGGCTGTCTTGTATAATCCTTTCTTAAACCACGACCATCTTTTAGGGAAAGGGACTCATTATTAGTTTCTGATCTCACACCAGTTGTTTTAACTCCTGATTTTACATCAGGAGGTGTTGAAAGTCCTTCTCCTGCATCCTCATCATCATCCTCCACTGGCCAGTCAGTCTTCTTTGTGCACTTTGCACTCCTTGTACTGGTAGCCACAGCCATTGGTTGAAGCTTGCTTTCTAATTTCGTCCCTGTCCTCGAGCCTGGGGTGTTAACTACAGCCTGAGTAGCTGGCATAGTAGCTATGTTATCTCCGGGTTCCCTTTCCTTTGTTTGTTGTTCTCCACTATCTAACAGGGTACGATAAGCATACACCAGAGCCCAGCTCACTGCAGTAATCTTTTTTTCCCTAGAGCTATTGTGGCATTTCTCTTTCAAATATTTTACCACCTCAGCCGGGTTCTGAATTTGCTCATGTGAAAAGTCCCAAACTATAGGATCAGAAAATTCCTTTAACATCTGGCCCAGGTCCTGCCATTTTCCACACCACTCAGGACTCCTCACACTTTGTCCTGCTGCTAAATCAGGAGTCGCACCAGCACCTCTAGAAATCTCAGCCCTGATTTTATATAAACTGTAAACTGTGTAGAGGAAGCTTACAACATTAAACATCAGAAAGATGATCTCTTTAATACTAAAGGAGAACTGCACATATCCTAATAACGATGTAAAAAACTCAGAGGAGACAAAGGGAAGCAAAGGCTGAAAAGCCTCCTCTCCTGCTTCTCCTCTAACAAACTGGATGCATATCCATAACCAGGATCCAAAAGATATCCCTGGAACCGATTCCAGCATCTTCATAAACCTCTTACAAGCCATTGCAACCAAGCCCAGTCCAATCAATATTTTGGTCATTATCCCTCTAGTATAAAAACTACAAATAAGGGACAGTACTGGAGCTATTTCCGGGCAGGAAAATAACCCCAGAGACCAAAGAGGCATTAAAACCTCAAAAAACCCCAGTATCCAGAACCACATACTGAAATCCATTCCAAACAGCATTATATATATTTACACAGTTTTTTCCACTTTCTTCGGTTCCCCGTACGGGCCACCAAATTATTTGTCCAAGTTTAGGACAAAACTGGGGGAAAGCCTCCAAAGGAGCCCCCCAGAATAAGCCCCCCCTCACAATTCCTCCCCCCCACTGGGCTTGGAGAGAATTTTACTCGGGGGGAAAAGTGGAAAAAACTTGTTTATTAACAAACACAAGAAAAAACACTTCCCAGCAACAGGAAAGTACAATCCCAGATGACAAAAGAAATGTTTTCACCGAAGTGAGGGACGGTCGCTGATGGGAAGGGCGAGAAGCTTCTTGGGCAGGCTCCGGAGGCAGTCTCTGATGTCCAGGTCCCGTCCGGAGCCGGTACAGATCTTGGAGCTGAAGGAGAGAAGGGGGAAGGGAAGGCAGCAGCCGGGACAGAGCCGGGGCAGTGCCGGGGCAGCAGCAGCGGAGCAGAAGCAGCAGAGCAGAAGCAGGGGGGCAGAGGCAAGCGGGCAGCAAGCAGCAGCGGGGCAGCCGAGTAAGCCAAGCAGCACAGCCCCGGGGCACCACCCCCCCGGGGGAGTAAAGGGCACCGGCAGCAGCTCCATGCAGACAGAGAGGTGTGGGGGCGGGAGAGGAGCAGACACAACACCAACCCAGAACATCTGCTAATTCTTCACTAGCTGTAATATAGGTAACTTTATTGTGCATTGTGTTTGTATCAACGTGCACTTCTTTTGTTTATTCTGTGCAGTAACTAGTCCATTTAAGGATTCTTGTTTGTTTATCTTGAGTCCATTCAGTAAATAATTCACTTTAGAATAGACCTAATCAGCCATCCTAAAGAACTTGTGAGCAAGAGGAATTTGGGCTGCAGGTCACCTGAAACAGAGCTGCAGCCAGAAATGTGAGCATAAGGCAGGACTTGTCTAAGCTTTCATTCCATTTATAATATATTTCATTTAAAAACAGAGAGAATATCTTTTTTTTCCACATTTCTTCCTTTCTCGTTTATACACTCATATCAGCAATGATATAGACTGAGAATTGAAGTAAACAGAGGGATTCAGCAGCAATGAATCAAGAGTTACAAACAGTTACCGTTTAATCCTTATTAGAGTTGTAAAAAAACAGCCATGTTAAACTGTTAGAATGAATTGTATCCCCAGTTAAAAAGTTTTGTTTTGAGTTGTTCACATAGTATGTCTGTACTCCCCAGCTTACTCTCAGTCCCGGGTTTCTTGAGTACCCAATTACTTCCTCCTTCCACCCTGTCCCATCACCTCACTTCCGGCCCTGCTGCTGCATCCCATCCCCCCCTCCCTCCAGTCCATCAAACTGAGAACTCTGCCCAATATGCAAAACCCAGAAACCCCCAAGAGACACCTCTGCAGCAGAAGTTCCAACCAAACCAAAAATCTGTAAAAACCACAGAACAACATCAGATATAGGAATGCCACTGACACAGTCCAGCAAGCAAACCCTCAGCCACCAGAGGAAGCCCTCGTTCAACTTGCCATCACCTGACGAGCGGTGTAGCAAGATGACCCCCCCCTAAATTGACGAGCCATGGGAAATTCAGAACGTGCCTGTGAGGTTGGAGCTCCCATTCCTGCTTTCAGACGGGTCTGCACTGGGACCTGCTCTCTACATTGAACTGGCTGAGCAGCAGCAGCAGGCGTCGGCATCCCTGCGACCCCCATTCCAATAAAGAGCTGCTTTTTTAATAAAAGCCTTGGCCCTGTGATTATTTACAACAATTTGGGGGCTCGTCCTGTATCGGCCACGCCTGAAGAGGACCTCCGACAGGGGTGCACCGCCCAGAAGAAGCCGTCCGGGACAGCTGGCCGCCTCCCCACCCGGACATCGCAGTACCAGAACAACGCGGAGAGAGCTGGTAAGGAGACCGGCAGCAGGCACGGGAAGCAAGTGAATGAGACTGGGCTGGCAGTCTGGACCCCCGAAGCGAGTGTGGGTCCCTGAGTACCGTGGTTCCTGACTCCCGCGAGGGGGCCGGAAGGGAAAAGGAAGAAGCGGGTGAGGCCTACTAAGGCCTGAAGAGTGGAAGAGGCGCCTCCAGAGGAGGTGTAGTGGGCCCCCCCTTATCTCAAAACCATTAGGGATAGGCTGGAGCGGCGAGCCCTCCTGGGACCTAACCCACACCATTAGAGGTAGGCCGGGGCGGCAAGCCCTGGTGGGGCCTAACCCACACCATTAAGTCCTGCTGGGACCTAACCCGCACCATTAAGCCCTGTTGGGACCTAACCTGTACAAATAGGAATAGGCCGGGGCGGCATGCCCTGCTAGGACCTAACCCATAACACTGGGATAGGCCGAAGCGGTGAGCCCTGCTGGGACTTGACCCAAATATTGTTGCAGTGTATTTTAAAAAGGTTCAGTTGTCTAACAGTATTTTGTTCAAAGTATCTTGTAGTATTAATTTGAAAGATTGCAATTATAATTTAAGAGAGGCCGAAAGTAGCTTCCATTAGTTCAAAGATTGTGTTGCCTGTCCGTGGTTTTTCCCTCTGAGTAGAGGCAAGTTAAAGTTAGTTAGAGGTCTAGTAAAGAGAGCAATCATGGGAAAGTGTCTAAGTAAGGGAGGAAGAGCTAAAGAGAGAGGTAACAACATTCCCCTTGATAGCCCATTAGGGCAGTTATTGCAGAAGTGGGAAAGTGATGATGACACCAAGGAATTAGACAAAATAATGATACACTTCTGTGTAGAAATCTAGCCCACTCTAGATCTTCCAGAAAGATGGCCAAGCTGGAGGACTAGGGATCCCTGAATGTGCACTCAACTAACCCAGTACTTGAGAGCCTGAGGGGATCCCGATATAGAACAACTCCAATATGCAGTGTGCTGGGAGAGGCAGGGACTAGGGGGTGAGAAAGTTAAGATCTGTAAACTTCAGAAGAAAATAGATAAGGATGAGGAGCGAGAAAGGGAGGAGAATAATAGACACGGTTGGAACCCTCTAGACCATCTGCCTCCTCCTCCTCCTGCATACCCACTAGCCACCCCTTCCCCTACACCACCAATTCCCCTTCCAATTTCCCCAGATCCCCCTGTAATCCCTATGCCTACAAACACTCGCCATCCCTACACTTGTGCCACAGACTCCTTCTCCAGCTCTTCCAGGGTCACCTGCTACCCCTTCACCTACCTCACAGAATCTCCCTCCAACTCTTCCAGTTCCACCTGTCACCCCTTCCCTGGTTCCGCAAATTCCCACCCCATCTCTTCCAGTTCCATCTGTCACCCCTCCCCTGGTTCCGCAAATTCCCCCTCCACCTCTCCTAGTAACACCCTCCATCCCTACACCTACTCCACAAATTCCTACTCCGAAACTTCCAGGCTCACCAGTCATTACTTCTCTTACACCCCAGGCTCCACCTTCAATCCCCCTAAGCACTCTTCCAACTCTTGCAGTTTCCTCTACACCGGTGACTCCTTCTCCATCTTCACAACTTCCCTTTTCAAAACCCAACCCTTTCTACTCCCAGGATCTGTCTCCCCTAACCCGCACTCCAGAGTTGTTACCTTCCCCCTTACCATCAGAGGTACCAGCACCTCCTTGTAGCTGGGGACAGAGTCTCGCAACCCCCAAAATCGATTCTTCTCCACAAAATGTTCAACTCATTCCTTTAGTAGATACATTTCAAGTTATAGGAGCCTCTGAGGGACACATGTATAATACCAGGTCGAGGGCCAAGCTTTTTCCCCTACGGGAGGTTCCGATGGGAGGCATGGATGGGGGAGTAGGATTCGTCGATGCGCCACTCACGGCTTCGGAGGTCCGAAGTTTTAAGAAAGAATTAGGAAATTTAGTAGAAGACCCAATTGGCATTGCCAAGCAGATCAATCAATTCCTGGGGCCAATCATTTATACTTGGAGAGAACTAAACTCCATTTTGAACATTCTGTTTACCCCAGAAGAAGTCCGCATGGTTCACATGGCGGGGATAAAGATACGGGAACGAGAAAATCAAGCTGGTCCCCCGGGAGACTATAAATTGCCCATAACAGATCCTGGTTGGCAGCCAAATCAAGAGAGGGGCAGGCGTAGTATGGAGGACTATCGAAGTTTAATGATTAAAGGAATAATGGAGTCAGTCCCCCGTAGTAGTAATGCTAATTTAGCATTTGATGCGGCCCAAGAAAGAGACGAGACCCCAGCGTCCTGGTTGAACAGGCTCAGGAGAAATTTCCAACAATACTCCAGTTTAGATCCTGATAGTCCAGATGGGCAGATATTTTTAAGATGCAGTTTGTAACGAAATCCTGGCCTGATATAAGGAGGAAACTGGAAAAATTAGAAGATTGGCAGAATAGGAGTATCAATGAACTGTTAAGAGAAGCCTTGAGGATTTATCTAAGAAGGGAAGAGGAGAACAGGTCGAAGGCACGAATTATGGTGGCAGTGGCCAGAGAAAGTGTCAAAGGTAAAGACAATATAGACCTACCAGAAACACCAAAAGGAGAAAGATCTAGGCCTGTTCCTGGGGAAGGGGAAAAGAGGACCACACCGGCAGGAAATCCTCCACGGAGGACTGGAGGGCCATTGAAGTGGTACTACTGCGGGGAGGAGGGACACATAAGGCGGTTTTGCAAGAAAATAACGTTTGATGAAGCCATTTTTAAAGAGCAGGAAGCGCTGGAAAAGTTTTTAAGAGGAGAAGGAAGTGACGAATAGGGGGGTCATGGGCTCTATATAATAGGGGACCCAATAAAACATCAACAGGAGCCCATTGTAAACCTAGAAGTTGGTCCCCATCATGAGGAAATAAAATTTGTAGTAGACACCGGGGTTGACCGATCTAGCCTTAGTCAGCTTCCTTTGGGTACCACCATAGGGAATAGGATGTGTGAAGTCTTGAGGGCAGGAGGAAAACCTTTTAAGGTTAGCTTGATTAACAAAGTAGAAGTGAGAGGAAATTTTTGCCAAAGTGTTGTCAATTTTATACCTACCCTGGCTAGAAGGTAATTTGTTGGGAAGAGATCTGCAAGTCCAGCTTGGAATAGGAGTGGTTCCTAAAGAAGGAAAAATGGTAGCCCAAATGATGGTTCTAACCACTGGGGATTTAAGTAAGATAGAACCAAAAGTCTGGGCAGAAGAAGGAAAGTAAGGTTGTCTAGATATAATACCAATAAAAATAGAAATGCAAGAAGAAGGCCCCCCATAAGAATATGGCAATATCCTATGTCAATAGAAAGCAAACAAGGGTTAGCTCCAATTATAACTCACCTACTGGCAGAAGGAATACTGGAACCATGCATGTCCCCTCATAACACTCCCATATTGGCCGTAAAGAAAGCAGAAAATAAATATAGGTTAGTGCAAGATTTAAGAGAAGTAAACAAAAGAACAAAGGCAAGACACTCAGTAGTGACAAATCCCTATACATTACTAAGCCAAGTCCCAAGGGAACATGCATGGTTCACAGTAATTGATTTAAAAGATGCCTTCTGGTCCTGTCCACTAGCCAAAGAAAGCAGAAATTGGTTCTCCTTTGAATGGGAAGATCCAGAGAGTAGAAGGAAGCAACAGTTAAGGTGGACTAGGCTACCTCAGGGGTTTACAGAATCCCCCAGTCTATTCGGGCAAGCACTAGAGAAGTTATTGGAGCAATATACACCAGGGGGTAATGTACAAATATTGCAATATATAGATAATTTATTAATATCTGGAAAAGAATGAAACCAAGTAAAAGAGACGAGTATCGAACGCCTCAACTTTTTAGGTAAGAAAGGCTTAAAAGTTTTAAAAACCAAATTACAATTTGTAGAGTCTAAAGTTACATATTTAGGACATATTACAGAAGAAGGATCAAAAAAACTATGTCCCGAGAGAATATCTGGAATATTAGCCATCCCATCAGCAAAAACAAAAAGAGATATCAGAAAATTGCTAGGATTGTTTGGATATTGTAAATTATGGATAGACCAGTATTCCCAAAATGTTAAATTTTTATATGAAAAATTAGTGCAATCAGAACCCGTAAATTGGACAAAAGAAGATGAAAAAACAATTAGAAAATCTGAAAACAAAATTATCGTCTGCCCCAGCTTTAAGTCTTCTGGACTTAAAAAGGCAGTTTGAACTATTCATCAATGCCGACAAAGGAGTAGCTTATGGAGTGCTAACACAAAAGTGGGGGGGGGGTGGGCCACCAGAAACCCATTGCATACCTCTCGAAGCTTTTAGATCCAGTAATCAGAGGGTGGCCTATGTGCCTCCAGACTATAGCCTCTGCAGCTATCTTAATAGAAGAGGCCCAGAAGGAAAAATTGTAGTTCATACACTCCATGATCTCAGAACAATATTGAGTCATAAAGCACAACAATGGTTAACGGATTCAAGGATACTAAAGTACGAAGCCATGCTAATATCTACCAGGGATTTAGAATTGACAATTTCAAGAAGTCTTAATCCTGCACAGTTTCTCATGGGAGAACCGTTAGAAAATCTCGAACATGATTGTATGGAAATCATAGAACTACAGACAAAGATAAGAGACGATTTAGAAGACCAACCGTTATTATATGGAAGAGTATTGTTTACGGATGGGTCATCTAGAGTCGTAGAGGGAAGAAGACTGTCAGGATATGCAATAGTGGAAAAAGAGGAAGAAACCAAGCTACAGATCGTAGAACAAAGGAAATTACCTTCACATTGGTCAGCACAGTGTTGCGAAATACATGCCTTAAAGAGGGGGTTAGACCTATTGGAGTGGGAGGAAGGAACTATATATATACAGATTCCAAGTATGCCTTCGGAATAGTGCACACGTTTGGGAAAATCTGGGAAGAAAGAGGCTGCTTAAATTCAAAAGGGAAGGAACTGATTCATAATGACTTGATTAAATCTGTACTGGAGTTTCTCATGAAACCGAGGAAAATCGCAGCTGTACATGTCAGAGGATATCAGACAGGGAGCACGTTAGAACAGCAAGGGAATTGAGCAGTAGATCAAACGGCAAAATTAGCTGCCAAGATGACAGGAGGGTCGATAAAGATCTTTAATAAGGGTAGTGTATCACCAGGTGAAGAGGGAAGGCAAGGGCCAGTATATAGTAAGCAGGAAATAAAAGAGATGAAGAAATTAGGGTTACATCAAGGAAAGCAAGGTGAATGGTTAACACCGGATGGGAGAAAATACCTAAACAAGCCCTTGGCTCGAAAAATGTTGGCCGAAATGCACAATTTGACCCATTGGAGAACCTAAGCAATATGTGATCACTTCTTAAAAAATTATCTATGTATTGGAGTACATAGTTTAGCAAAAACCATTACTGATGGCTGCTTAATTTGTCGAAAAGCAAATCAGAAACAAATGCGTAAGTCAACACCAGGGGGAAGAGAATTAGCCCTAAGACCCTTCCAAAATTTGCAAGTAGACTTCACTGAGATGCCCTCAGCCCAGGGGTATAAATACTTGCTGGTGATAGTTGATCATCTTACCCACTGGGTAGAAACATTTCCTACCAAGAAAGAAACTGCTGAAATAGTAACAAAATATTGTTAGAGCAAATTATTCCCTGATATGGAATTATAAACAACATCGATTCAGATAGAGGCTCTCATTTCACTGCAAAAATTCTACAAGACATAATAAAGGCATTAGGTACAAAGTGGCATTTGCATACCCCGTGGCATCCACAAAGTTCAGGGAGAGTTGAAAGGACAAATAAATCCCTCAAAAATATTTTAACTAAATTAATAATGGAGACCGGAATGAATTGGCTTAAGTGTCTGCCATTAGCCCTACTTCGAATCAGAACAAGACCAAGATTGGATATAAGGGCCTCCCCTTATGAGATGATGTTTGGACTCCCCTTCCTCTTATCCCCCTACAGCACAGGGGAATATTTGGAAGAAGGGGCAGCCGCCCAAAAATATTTCAAAACAATTGGAACTACATTAGCAGATTTACAAAAAAGAGGGTATCTTCCTCAAGCCTCTCCCTTGGATACAAACATACATGGCATAACACCTGGGGATTGGATTCTGATAAAATCCTGGAATAACGCTCCTTTAACCCCTAAATTTGAAGGTCCCTTCCAAGTCATGCTAACCTCGCACGCTGGCATAAAGACCCTCAAATAAGGTTGGACACACATATCCAGAGTAAAAGGACCCCTGCCACCCCCTTACTCCTCACCAGACTTTGCAGCAACCTCTCCAGAGTCAAGTGTCACACGAGACCCCGGAACCCTTAAAGTCACCTTAAAAAAGAAGTCAAAGGCTGCATAAGATCAGTAAAAGCGAACTGTAGTGTCCAAGTTGTTAAGAAGTTAATAGATGAAATTGTTAAAAATTGTCATAAGTAATTGTTATAAGTCACAGTAAGTTGCTGTATTAGTTGTTACTAAAAAGTTCATGTTAAAGTTGCACGTTAAGCACTCACAAAAAAGTATCAAAGTTGTTGTTACAAGTTATAGTGTTCATTGAGAGTTATTGTTAAAGTTACACATTAAGGAACTACATTAAAGTAGTCAATAAGAGCTTAAAAACCTGGATCCAAAACATCGAAAGTTAAAAGGATAAATTCGCTTATAGGACGTACTCCCAGTAAGGCATTAAAAATAAAATTAATGCAAGTGTGAGAAAAAGGGAAAGCAGGTACTCCATCAACTGAGCAGAGCCCAAGATCCAAGAGGCAAGGCCAGGCGAGATCAAAAAGGAGACATGATTAACACTGGACTCTTGGAAAGACTATTAATAGTCCTGGTAACCAGCAGAGTTATAGAAGGGCATGCTCTAGATGCTATAACCCAGTATATGAAGGAGAAAACCTGCAAGCCCTCCTCCAGATTCATACTCGCCTAAATCCCACTTGTTTTAACAAAGCACAGTTAACCACCTGTCAGGAAGGTGGAGAAACATATTCGCTAGCAATACTGCCACCTTTAGACAATACCTGACCAGAGAATGCCCTATCAAGGAATGGTTTTGTATAGAACACATAAAAAATCTTGAAGGAGCTGCTGACTTAGTCAAAGAAAAACGTTTAACACGGACAGGGACTAAAACCAGTGAACCCCCCAATGGAAATCTTTTTATCGAACTAATAGAAAAAATTAGTCATGAATTGAATATAACTAATTGTATTTATGTGGAAGCACCCAAACGGCTGATGTGTGGCCCTGGGAAGGAATAAGTCTTACTCCTTTAGAAATATTAAGGTGGAAACAAATGAATCAGAAACTTCCAGAGGAAGGGGAACGAAGGGTACAACAGTGGAAATTAAAATCAAAGATAATAGATGAAGAATGTATACAAAGAAAGGGAAGAAGATATAAAACTTATGTAGGGGCAATGCCATGCAAAAGAACATTAATACTTAAAAAGGGAGAAAAAGAGTGGATCCCAAACGAATCAGAAACTTATTGGGCCTTAGAAAAGAAGGAAACAGATTGTATCCATCACAAAATCTATAATTTTTATGAGTGTGCGAATAGAAGGAAAAACCCCTTCTGGGGAATAAAATCAATCTCAAAATACTGGGAACACCCACATGATACACAAGCCACTAATTGGAAAGCCCCCCCCCTCACCTGTTCTGGATGTGCCGAAATAAGGCCTACACCCAGTTACCCGGGGATTGGACTGGGATTTGCACAGTGGGGATCATAAAGCCAGCATTCTTTTTACCCCAGAAGGACTCAGGGAAACCCTTAGGAGTACCTTTATATGACCAGTTACAAAGAAACACTAGAAGACGCAGAACCCTCATTGATCTCGGCAGTACTAAGAAGTGGAAAGGAAAAATTTGGAACCCAGAGGAAATTGTAAAATCATATGGGCCTGCCACTTGGGCGCAAGATGGGTCGTGGGGATATAGAATCCCAATATATATGCTAAATAGAATCATACACTTACAAGCAGTCCTTGAGATCATCTCCAATAAAACAGCTTTAGCATTAGATTACATAAGTGAACAGCTAGCTCAAACAAGGACAGAAGTATACCAAATCAGGCTAGCGGTAGACTACATATTAGCAAATGAAGGGGGTATATGTGGCAAATTGAACGCTTATGAGTGCTGCCTCAAGATCGATGACAAAAGCCATGTCATCCGAAATATCTCTAAAGAAATCCGTAAAATTGCTTACGTAGGTACACAAGAGTGGAAATCCCTTATTAACACCGACTGGTGGGACAGTTTCTGGTCATTTAAAGGAGCGTGGTGGAAAAAGGTAGTTTTCAAGCAAGATCCCTTGCTTGCTTTCTGATTCTCCCGTGCTTGCTCCCCTGCTTAATTCGGCTGATTACATCTGCAGTACAAGCAAATTTCCAAATTCCCCCAACGATAAGTCAAGGGAAGACAACTATATTAAAGTTAAAATCTCAAAAGAAGTAGAAAAAAAAAAAAGAAGCACAGACCAAAATATCTACAACCACTTCCAAAAAATTCAGAAGTTATATCCTAAAGAACCCAAAACCGCTAATTGATGCGGGTCAGAGACCCGATCAAAGAGAAAGAGAGGGGAATGATGTAATCAGAGGGATTCAGCAGCAATGAATCAAGAGTTACAAACAGTTACCGTTTAATCCTTATTAGAGTTGTACAAAAACAGCCATGTTAAACTGTTACAATGAATTGTATCCCCAGTTAAAAAGTTCTGTTACGAGTTTTTCGCATAGTATGTCTGTACTCCCCAGCTTACACTCAGTCCCAGGTTTGTTGAGTACCTAATTACTTTCTCCTTCCACCCTGTCTTATCACCTCACTTCCGGCCCTGCTGCTGCACACCCCCCATCCCCGCCAGTCCATCAAACTGAGAACTCTGCCCAATATGCAAAACCCAGAAACCCCCAAGAGACACCTCTGCAGCAGAAGTTCCAACCAAACCAAAAATCTTGTAAAAACCACAGAACAACATCAGATATAGGAATGCCACTGACACAGTCCAGCAACAAACCCTCAGCTACTAGAGGAAGCCCTCGTTCAACTTGCCATCACCTGACAATCGGTGTCACGAGATGACCCCCCTCCTAAATTGACAAGCCATGGGAAGTTCGGAATGTGCCTGTGAGGTTGGAGCTCCCATTCCTGCCTTCTGGACGGGACTGCACTGGGACCTGCTCTCCACGTTGAACTGGCTGAGCAGCAGCAGCAGGCGTCGGCATCCCTGCGACCCCCATTCCAATAAAGAGCTGCTTTTTTAATAAAGGCTTTTCCCTTTGATTATTTACAACAGAATGAAAACTGAATCAAGTCAGTCCTAATCAATTAGAGTTTATTCAGCAAGCGACAGTAAGCAAACAGCGCTGGGCAGCCAGGAGGCACTGCTCTACAAACGGAGTGCAATTTCCCTCTCCCCCAGTGGTCTTTTTATGCAGTTCTAATTCAGCTGATGTGTCCTTCCTTGGAGTATTCTGCATCCGCGAGGCCCGTTGCTGGGGGGGTCGTAATCTTATCTTTGGTGGTCGCAGCAGGGGAGAGGCGCCGGGTTCTTTTCTTGTTTATTCCTCCTAGCCTAGGGGAAAATCCTTAAAAACTGCTTAATAGCTGCTAATTTCAGCATAAATTATGCATACCATGCTCAGTGATTTGAAACTATGTGGTCAAAGTCTATACCTGTCTGACCCCCTACTGATTTTCATTATTCCTTACTAGGAGTTTTAATGAACAAAATGCTTATACTGTATCACAATCCCTCCTTTTCTCTTTTACCATTTTGTTCATTAAAACATTTCAATTCTCTATGACTCACGACAAGGGCTTAAATTACCTCTTGATCACTAAGTATTTGCTCCTATTTAGCTCGAATGAGCATTAGGTGTGCTGTCTCTAGTCATCTTTTTACAATTTTTATGATTTTATTAAAGATGCAGGGGCCAAAAGTTAATCCTAATACCAGGAGAATGATTGGTCCTGCTATGGTTTACAACAGGGTTGTTGCCTTTAGGAGCTGGAAGAGAGATCACACAGAGTTATGGGAAATAAATAGGTATTTATTGAAAGGCCTTCAAAGGCCACATCCTGGCAGCAACAGTGCCACAGCATGGCCCCTGCCCTGCCCGAGTGGCTCCAAGGTGGATGCAAAAGAGGGCTTGGTCACATGATTTCACATTTCTATAGATTTCAGTCCATTTACATACAGGAGTCAACCATTCAATTAATAGTCTCCAAATGTAAGGTGTCCTCCTCCTCTTCTCCTGGCTGGCCTGCCGTCCTCTTCTCATGTTGTTTATGCTTTGGGCCTGGAGTCTGAAGAAACTGTCCTTGAGTCCATAGCTGGTATCGGACTATTTCGCCTTTATCACCCTAAAGCACAACAGAAAGCATACCCAAGCAGAAGAGAAAACTTGGATCTTAAGGCATCAAATCCACGCTCCATGTTTTAAACCCTTTGGCTGTTGTGGGCCTGCCCTTTAGGTGGCAGTTCTGGTTGCTTGGCCAATCAGAGTCAGGGTTAGCACCACCTGCTGTGTGATTGATTGACAGCTCAGCCAATCAGCACTGGGTGAACACTGCCCCGCTGTGTGATTGACATCTGTTCCAGGCCGTGGCTGTGGGCTCTCTCCTGCCATAATCCAAGGCCTGAGCCAACCTGGGCCCCACACGGGCACTCTGAGCATCACGAGGAATCTGGGACATCGATCTCATCCAGCCTCTGACAGCGACCATGGTGACACTGCAGAACCTCACGGAACCAAGGGGCCATGGTGACACCGTGGGGCCCAGAGTGTCACAGAGGAGCCGTTGTGACACAGCAGGACCGTCAGGAGCCAAGGGGCCATGGTGACACTTCAGGGCTTTGTGGAACCAAGAACGCATTGTGACATTGCAAAGTGTCATGGAAGCACGGGGCCATTGTAACACTTTAGAAGCAAGGAGAACAATGTGACACTGTGGGGTCCCATGGAACCAAGGGAACATGGAACAGGTCGGGCTGGCTGGGCCTCCCAGGGGACGCCTGACAGGTCTGGCTGACCTTGGCATGTCGAGGGCTGCTGCTCATCTGCTGCTGAAGCACCGGGACTCTCTGCTTTCCTTCCTATGGAAAAGATCTCTCCTTCTCCCTGAGGTGTACGGAGCCAAAGCTGAGATTCCTTCTCCAAATTTCCTTATTTGCAAAGATTGTCTCCATATGTAAGAGTCCATCTAAAAGCCTCTTGTTTGTTCTGCCCAACGACCCTCTCCTGAGGCCTAAAGAACTGCAGTTTAAAGGCACTGGCCAGGGATGAGAGGAATGCCAAGTGACTGTTCTCAGGTGGTGCCCAGCCCAACCAGGGCCTGTCTGCTCCCTCAGGTGTGAGAACAATGAACTGGTCACGGTGTGCTGCTCCTACGCAGGCTACTTGCTGCAGGACTGATCACAAGGACTGTTGGTGTGCCTGGAGCTTGCCATGATGCACTGCTCCCATGCAGGCTGTGGGCCTGGAGCTTGCCATGGTGCACTGCTCCCACGCAGGCTGTGTGCCTGGAGCTTGCCATGGTGTGCTGCTCCTATGCAGGCCACTTGCGCAGCGTCCTGTTTCCACCTGCTTCTTGAAGCAACGATCTCCACATACAATAGTCCATAAATCTTCCCCCCTTTTGGCCAATTGCCCGATGCCTTGGAAAAGACTATAAAAGACACCCTCAAACTAAAGACCCCTGAGATCTCCCCGGACGGTGTCAGGGTCCACACCACATGCGGAGTCCTGATAGGTTCTTTTAGGGATCTCAAAGCGCAAAAGACACAACAGGGGACAAAACCAGTTACTTCTGCAAAAGATGCACTTTTATTTAGTGCCAACTAAATGCGATAGAGGGACAGAGAGAGAGAGAGAGAGAGAGAGAGAGACAGAGAGAGAGAAAAGGGGTTGGGATTATAGCTACCAAGACGGGCAGACGATCCTCGTGGAACCAGCCAATAGATGTCCGTTGCCGTCCGGGGAGATCTCGGGGTCTTCAGTTTGAAGGTATGTTTTATAGTCTTTTCCAAGGCGTCGGGCGACTGGTCAAAAGGGAGGAAGATTTATGGACTATTGTATGTGGAGATCGTTGCTCAAAGAAGCAGGTGGAAACAGGACGGTCAGTCCTGCAGCAGCCTGCGTAGGAACAGCACACCGTGAGCAGTCCATTGTTCTCACACCTGTGGGAGCAGACCGGCCCTGGTTGGGATGGGCACCGCCTGAGAACAGTCACTTGGCATTCTTCTCTTCCCTGGCCAGCGCCTTTAAACTGCAGTTCTTTAGGCCTCAGGAGAGGGTCGTTGGGCAGAACAAACGAGAGGCTCTTAGATGGACTCTTACACCACCCCGTGACCAACGAGCGTCGCTGAGGATCTTCAGCAGTGTGATGTTGTGACGATGTCAGGACCCGTCATTGGTAGCATATCCCGGAAAACAGGGACAGAAAAATTAGGGATAAGAGGGAAAGAGGTAAGGAAAAGGAAAGAAATAGACACAAAATTAATCACAAGAAATTGATTGAAAACCAATTTTTTCATAACAATTTTGAAAAACAATTTTTCAAACAAATCAAACAAATCAGAATCATGACAAATTGAAAAACAATTTTTTCAAACAAATCAGAATTATGACAGATTGAAAAACAATTTTTTGAAAACTTTCAAACAATCAAAATTAATCAATAAAATAACTTTCAAACAATTATTAAAGCAAATCAATTAATAAAATAACTTCCAAATAATATTAAAGCAAATCAATATTGATTATAATACATTTAACAAAATTGATTAAAGCAATTGTTTTTCTAAAACCATTTTCAAACAAAAAACTTAACATTATTAAAACGAATAATACCAATCATACAAACACAAGAATTTGAATGATTTTTTTTTTTAATCCATTGCTACATTTTCTACAAACACTAAATCACAAGCAGTTCTTAAGCATGCACACCCATTGCTCATACACCCCAATAGCATTTTAGGAATCTCCTTTGCATAACTTTCAAAGTTACAGACATTCTGACCTATGTCTAAGCAAATATTTTGAGCTCTGATTGCATTACTTTTACAGATAAACGCTTGTTGTTTCTAGATAATGTAAGTTTCCAAATTAATAGTTTGTTACTTTTCACTGATTTGACAGGCCCATTCTCTATGCTCAAAAGGATAGAGAATAGCTCCGTCATGATTTAGCCTTAATGCAATGAGAGGGAATATTGAATGTAATGAAACATTACATATGGTCCGTGCAAAGGCTGGTGCTGTGCTTATGCTAGGGTAGTAGTTTCACTAGGATTGGAATTCTTTTTCAAAATCATGAACATTATTCCAAATTATTCTCCGAATTTCAGTAGGAAAAGTGGTTTCCTCCACTTCTCGTATAATTGAGGCAGCAACTGACTGCATCCACAATTGAACCTGGATACAGCAGAGAGCTAAAGAAATGTTAGCCAATTTATTAATTAATACTTCTAAATCAATACTATTCAAAATTCCCAATCTTGTTCCCACAACACCGGTTATGTCTCTTGTTTGTTTCTTGAAAGGATCCTCCTGGTCTTGCATTGGCAATTTGACTTGTTTAAAAGACCATGCCGAATTAAGCAATATTTGTTGTTGGCCAGTTTTCCAAATTTCCTAAGGTCCAGTTTCAAAAATTTTCAGGCTCAGTATAACCGGTGGTTGGGTAGTAGGTGTTATAACATTAATATTAAGTTCCCCTCAGTATTTTATATTTTTTTACCACACATAATTTCATAGGAAAATTGTACAACAGTTCAATTTTGATTTTGAATCTTCAAAAAATATAACACAGCTGTAAGGTCCTGTGCTGTAACTGTATATAGGTTTGATGAGGGATTCAGCAATTAATCTTCATGTTCCGTGGTATTGTTCTGTGAAAAGTAAACACAACAGAATCTGCCACAAAGAGGCAGGAGGTTAAAATGATGGAACTATTCAGCATGTAATGCAGACTGGAATTCTGTTAACTTCCCAATAATTTGCTGCTAAAAAGGGAGCCACTCTGTACCTCCTTTAAACACAGGATAAGAGTCAGTGTAGTTGCAAAGGAGGCACTCCGTGCTTCAAGCTGGAAAACATTCCAAATAACCATCAGCATCCCAACCCAAGAGCCACCCTGTCCCCCAGCAATAATTTGTTCTGCAGAAACAACATTAGTGAACAAAAAATTAGTGAACAAAAATTGTTTGGGGGAGAGAGCAGAGGCTACTTTAATTACCGAGGAAGGTTTGTCATAGCTGCTACCCAAGCTCTCAGTTTCTGTTATTGCCAGATTTTTTACAGTTCCTTCTGTTACTGAGAATTTTTGGGCCACCCCGTCAGGGGGGACAGTCCCAGTAGTGGCTGTCTTCAAAAACTTTACTTCCTGAGAAGGTGTTTGCATTTTCTCTGAGGCAATTTGCAAGTTAGGGCTTTCCAAATGGGAGATTATTTTTTGTTGGGTATCCCCCACTACTTCTATTTCATTTCTTCCCACAAGGGTATCATCAGTATATTGACAAACAGCCCTATTGTCAGGTTTGGGTTTTTGGTTTGGCCATACAGGGGAGTTTTGCAAGTTCTGTATAACCGGTTTGAGCCCTTTTTTGGCACCAGAGGAAAGAGGGCATTGTTTTACATTTACAGGTAATTGCATAGGTGATTTATGGCCAGCAGTGAGTTTTATTTCACGTATAATTTGCAAGCAGGCAGCTTTTTGAATGTTTTCTAGGAGTTGGTTGGGATTACCAACTAAAGCTACAAGGTCTCCCCTTTCCAAAGGGTTAAGCCCTGCTGCCCAATAAACTGCACACTGAGTTGGGGACCATAAGTTACGTTTGACTTCTGTTGTTAAGAAAGTCCCATGTCCCCAGTACCCACTAGCTTCTTCTTCTGATAATCTAGTAGCAGTGTACAGGATTTTTGTAGTGGTTATTTGTGGGTCAAAATTCTCATCATTGATAAAACTGTATTCTGTTTTAACCAAAGGTCTCAAGCTAGGGCAGCAATACTCCCCACTATTTTTTATCAGAGTCAGTTCTTTTTGAGGATATATTTGATTAGTTGCTTTCTCTTCTGTTTCTTTTGGCAAATCAGTGTGTTTTAAAGTGTTGGTGTGTTCTTGTCTTAGGGCAGCTCTTAAAGAATGATTCTCATCTCTTAAAGAATGAATCTCATCTCTCAAAGCGTGATTGTCATTCCTTTCTTCATCTAATTGTTTTTGCAAAATTTCCACTAAATTTTGTAGGGAGTTAATAATTGCTCTTTCTTCACTTCTTCGCGTAAAGCGAGTTTCTATAGCTGCCGTAAGACAGGCCCCCAAAACTGAGCAGAGAATGGTCTTATTTTTGCCCAGTTTGAATTTTGTTTCATGTTGCAAAGAATGTATCCTATCAATCACATTTTCTAAATTAAACCAGTTACTGTATGCCCAATCTTCTCCCCCTTGGGAGGGTCTGGCTTTGTACTTAGCTGGTAAAGCATAAAAAGCATTTTTATCTTCTTCAGACATTTTTACGAAGGGACTAAAACCACTCTCAGGGAGGCACACTTAAAGTTACACAAAAAGCACAGCTAAAACTGTGTTTCCCTTCTCGTCCCTAGAGCGGGTGAAGAGACCACACTACTTGGGAGGTATTACCTTAGTCACAAAACAGCTTGTCTCTTCGCAATCCCAAGTAGTCAACAACAAAACAACAAACACCCAGCTTTTAGCTGAGGACAACCCCTTTCTTCCCTGCCTGGGTTAGGGGTCCAAAACAACAAACACCCAGCCTTTAGCTGAGGACAATCCCCTTTCTTCCCTGCCTGGGTTAGGGGTCCAAAACAAGAAAACACCCAGCCTTTAGCTGAGGACAATCCCCTTTCTTCCCTGCCTGGGTTAAGGGTCCAAAACAAGAAAACACCCAGCCTTTAGCTGAGGACAATCCCCTTTCTTCCCTGCCTGGGTTAGGGGTCCAAAACAATAAACACTCAGCCTTTAACTGAGGACAATCCCCTTTCTTCCCTGCCTGGGATAGGGGTCCAAAACAAGAAAACACCCAGCCTTTAGCTGAGGACAATCCCCTTTCTTCCCTGCCTGGGTTAAGGGTCCAAAACAAGAAAACACCCAGCCTTTAGCTGAGGACAATCCCCTTTCTTCCCTGCCTGGGTTAGGGGTCCAAAACAATAAACACTCAGCCTTTAACTGAGGACAATCCCCTTTCTTCCCTGCCTGGGATAGGGGTCCAAAACAAGAAAACACCCAGCCTTTAGCTGAGGATAATCCCCTTTCTTCCCTGCCTGGGTTAGGGGATCAAAAACTGCCTGGGAGGTTCTCTCCTCAACTACAACAAGCAGCTTAACAACACATACACTACAAAAACACAAGTCCCATCTTTTGCACAGTTGAGATCCTTTACAAAAATTCTCCGATAACTGAAATGGAGTTGATTCTCCACCTGGGTCTGTGTGCAGATTGTGGGAAGAACCCAATACCACCTCCCTTGCTTTCCAACACTGTTCAGTCCTTACGGTACTGACAGGCTGGGTGCGGCTGAAATGGCACAGGTCTTCCCCTGGTACAAAGTGCATAGAGAACCCCCAACTCCTCCAGTATCAGGGAATCCTGTCCGTGACGCCAATTAAATGTCAGGGTCCACACCACATGCGGAGTCCTGATAGGTTCTTTTAGGGATCTCAAAGCGCGAAAGACACAACAGGGGACAAAACCAGTTACTTTTGCAAAAGATGCACTTTTATTTAGTGCCAACTAAATGCGATAGAGGGACAGAGAGAGAGAGAGAGAGAGAGAGAGAGAGAGACAGAGAGAGAGAAAAGGGGTTGGGATTATAGCTACCAAGACGGGCAGACGATCCTCGTGGAACCAGCCAATAGATGTCCGTTGCCGTCCGGGGAGATCTCGGGGTCTTCAGTTTGAAGGTATGTTTTATAGTCTTTTCCAAGGCGTCGGGCGACTGGTCAAAAGGGAGGAAGATTTATGGACTATTGTATGTGGAGATCGTTGCTCAAAGAAGCAGGTGGAAACAGGACGGTCAGTCCTGCAGCAGCCTGCGTAGGAACAGCACACCGTGAGCAGTCCATTGTTCTCACACCTGTGGGAGCAGACCGGCCCTGGTTGGGTGGGCACCGCCTGAGAACAGTCACTTGGCATTCTTCTCTTCCCTGGCCAGCGCCTTTAAACTGCAGTTCTTTAGGCCTCAGGCGAGGGTCGTTGGGCAGAACAAACGAGAGGCTCTTAGATGGACTCTTACAGACGGCAACGGACATCTATTGGCTGGTTCCACGAGGATCGTCTGCTCGTCTTGGTAGCTATAATCCCAACCCCTTTTCTCTCTCTCTGTCTCTCTCTCTCTCTCTCTCTGTCCCTCTATCGCATTTTGTTGGCACTAAATAAAGGTGCATCTTTTGCAAAAGTAAACTGGTTTTGTCCTCAGCTGTGTCTTTTGTGCTTTGAGATCCCTAAAAGAACCTATCAGGACTCCGCATGTGGTGTGGACCCTGACATTTAATTGGCGTAGTTGGCAGGATTCCCTGATACTGGAGGAGTTGGGGGTTTTCTGTGCACTTTGTACCTGGGGAAGACCTGTGCCATTTCAGCCGCACCCAGCCTGTCAGTACCGTAAGGACTGAACAGTGTTGGAAAGCAAGAGAGGTGGTATTGGGTTCTTCCCACAATCTGCACACAGACCCAGGTGGAGAATCAAGTCCTTTTCAGTTATTGGAGAATTTTTTGTAAAAGATCTCAACTGTACAAAAGATGGGACTCGTGTTTTTTGTAGTGTATGTGCTGTTGAGCTTCTTGTTGTAGTTGAGGAGAGAACCTCCCAGGCAGTTTTTTGTCCCCTAACCCAAGCAGGGAAGAAAGGGGTTGTCCTCAGCTAAAGACTGGATGTTTTCTTGTTTTGGACCCCCTAACCCAGGCAGGGAAAGGGGATTGTCCTCAGCTAAAGGCTGGGTGTTTTCTTGTTTTGGACCCCTAACCCAGGCAGGGAAGAAAGGGGATTGTCCTCAGCTAAAGGCTGGGTGTTTTCTTGTTTTGGAACCCTAACCCAGGCAGGGAAGAAAGGGGTTGTCCTCAGCTAAAGGCTGGGTGTTGTTTTAGACCCCTAACCCAGGCAGGGAAGAAAGGGGTTGTCCTCAGCTAAAGGCTGGGTGTTTGTTGTTTTGTTGTTGATTACTTGGGATCGCGAAGAGACAAGCTGTTTTGTAACTAAGGTAGTACCTCCCAAGTAGTGTGGTCTCTTCACCCACTCCAGGTACGAGAAGGGAAACACAGTTTTAGCTGTGCTTTTTGTGTAACTTTAACTTTGAAAGCGGTTTTAGTCCCTTCATAAAAATGTCTGAAGAAGATAAAAATGCTTTTTATCCTTTGCTAGCTAGATATAATGACAGACCCTCCCAAGGGGGAGAAGATTTGGCATACAGTAACTGGTCTAATTTAGAAAATGTGATTGACAGGATGCATTCTTTGCAACATGAAACAAAATTCAAACTGAGCAAGAATAATAAATCCATACTTTGCACAGTACTAGCTGCTTGTCTCTCAGCAGCTGTGCAAGCTCGTTTCAGACGAGTGAGTAAAGAGAGGGCAGTTATAGACTCTTTGCAAAACTTGGTAGAGGCCTTGCAGAAACAATTAGAGCAGGAAGCAAATCACGTAGAAACTTTGCAAGAACAATTAGATGAAGAAAGGAATGACAATCATGCTTTGAGAGATGAGATTCATTCTTTAAGAGATGAGAATCATTCTTTAAGAGCTGCCCTAAGACAAGAACACACTGACACTTTAAAACACACTAATTTGCCAAAAGAAACAGAAGAGAAAGAAACTAATCAAATATATCCTCAAAAGGAAGTAACTCTGATGAAAAATAATGGAGAATATTGCTGCCCTAGCTTGAGACCTTTGGTTAAAACAGAATACAGTTTTATCAATGATGAGAATTTTGACCCACAAATAACCACTACAAAAATCCTGTACACTGCTACTAAATTATCAGAAGAAGCAGCTAGTGGGTACTGGGGACATGGGACTTTCTTAACAACAGAAGTCAAACGTAACTTATGGTCCCCAACTCAGCGTGCAGTTTATTGGGCAGCAGGGCTTAACCCTTTGGAAAGGGGAGACCTTGTTGCTTTAGTTGGTACTCCCGACCAGCTCCTAGAAAACATTCACAAAGATGCCTGCTTGCAAATTATACATGAAATAAAACTCACTGCTGGCTATAAATCACCTATGCAATTACCTGTAAATATAAAACCATACCCTCCTCCTTCTGGTGCCAAAGAAGGGCTCAAACTGGTTATACAGGACTTGCAAAACTCCCCTGTATGGCCAATCCAAAAACCCAAACCTGACAATGAAGCTGTTTATCAATATATTGATGATATCCTTGTGGGAAGAAATGAAATAGAAGTAGTGGGGGATACCCAACAAAAAATAATCTCCCATTTGGAAAGCCCTAACTTGCAAATTGCCTCAGAGAAAATGCAAACACCTTCTCAGGAAGTGAAGTTTTTGAAGACAGCCACTACTGGGACTGTCCCCCCTGACGGGGTGGCCCAGAAATTCTCAGTAACAGAAGATACTGTAAAAAATCTGGCAATAACAGAAACTGAGAGCTTGGGTAGCAGCTGTGACAAACCTGTCTTGGTAATTAAAATAGCCTCTGCTCTCTCCCCCAAACAATCTTTGTTCACTAATTTTTTGTTCACTAATGTTGTTTGTGCTGAACAAATTATTGCTGGGGGACGGAGTGGCTCTTGGGTTGGGGTGCTGATGGTTATTTGGAATGTTTTCCAGCTTAAAGTGCGGAGTGCCTCCTTTGTCTGCAACTACACTGATTCTTATCCTGTGTTTAAAGCAGGTACAGAGTGGCTCCCTTTTTAGCAGCAAATTATTGGGAAGTTAACAGAATTCCAATCTGCATTACATGCTGAATAGTTCCATCATTTTAACCTCCTGCCTCTTTGTGGCAGATTCTGTTGTGTTTACTTTTCACAGAATAATACCATGGAACATGAAGATTAATTTCTGAATCCCTCATCAAACCTGCATACAGTTACAGCACAGGACCTTACAGCTGTGTTTTATTTTGTGAAGATTCAAAATCAAAATTGAACTGTTGTACAATTTTCCTATAATTTTTGTGTGGTAAAAACAATATAAAATACTGAGGGGAACTTGATGTTAATGTTATAACACCTACTACCCAACCACCGGTTATACTGAGCCTGAAAATTTTTGAAATTTGACCTCAGGTAATTTGGAAAACTGGCCAACAACTAATATTGTTTAATTTAGCATGGTGTTTTAAACAAGTCAAATTGCCAATGCCAAACAATGTTTCAGTAATTCAGCTGGCTTGTTCACCTTTTCTAGGGGTGGGCAACCTGGCTGTAAGACCAGGAAGATCCTTTCAAGAAAAAAAAAAAACAAGAGACATAACCGGTGTTGTGGGAACAAGATTGGGAATTTTGAATAGTATTGATTTAGAAGTATTAATTAATAAATTGGCTAACATTCCTTTAGCTCTCTGCTGTATCCAGGTTCAATTGTGGATGCAGTCAGTTGCTGCCTCAATTATACGAGAAGTGGAGGAAACCACTTTTCCTACTGAAATTCAAAGAATAATTTGGAAAAATGTTCATGATTTTGAAAAAGAATTCCAATCTCAGTGAAACTACTACCCCAGCATAAGCACAGCAACAGCCTTTGCACTGACCATATGTAATGCTTCAGTACATTCAATATTCCCTATCACTGCATTAGGGCTGAATCATGACGGAGCCATTCTCTATCCTTTTGAGCATAGAGAATGGGCCTGTCAAATTGGTGAAAAGTAACAAACTATTAATTTGGAAACTTACATTGTCTGGAAACAACAAGCGTTTATCTGTAAAAGTAATGCAATCAGAGCTCAAGATATTTGCTTAGACATAGATCAGAATGTCTGTAACTTTGAAAGTTATCCAAAAGAGCTATTGGGGTGTATGAGCAATGGGTGTGCATGCTTAAGAACTGCTTCTGATTTAGTGTTTGTAGAAAATGTAGCAGTGGATTTAAAAAAATCATTCACATTTTTGTGTTTGTATGATTGGTATTATTCGTTTTAAATAATGTTAAGTTTTTTGTTTGAAAATGGTTTTACAAAAACAATAGTTTTAATCAATTTTGTTAAATGTATTATAAACAATATTGATTTGCTTTAATAGTATTTGGAAGTTATTTTATTGATTGATTTGCTTTAATAATTGTTTGAAAGTTATATTATTGATTTGTATTAATTTTGATTGTTCGATGATTGTGATTTGTTTGAAAAATTGTTTTTCAATTTGTCATGATTGTGATTTGTTTGATTGTGATTTGTGTGAGAAATTGTTTCTCAATCAACTTCTTCTGATTATTTTGCTCTATTATCTTTGTGTTTATTTCTTTCCTTTTCCTTTCCTCTTTCCCTCTCTCTCTCTGATCCCTAATTTTTCTGTCCCTGTTTTCCAGGATATGCTACCAATGATGGGTCCTGAAGATGCTACGATGTCACAACATCACGCTTTTTCACGAGTTTTCTCGGCGACGCTCGTTGGTCACGGGGTGGTGTAAGAGTCCATCTAAGACCCTCTCGTTTGTTCTGCCCAACGACCCTCACCTGAGGCCTAAGAAGACCCCTCAAACTGCAGTTTGAAGGCGCTGGCCAGGGATGGGAGGAACGCCAAGCGATTGTTCGCAGGTGGTGCCCATCGGACCAGGACTGGTTTCTCAGGAGACTGGTTTACGGATAGTCACGGTGCACTGAACTATGTTTAGTCGACAAGGCTCCCACAGGTGTGAGAACAATGAACTGGTCAGAGATGGAGTGCCCTGTGTTTGTTTCATCGACAAGGACTCGCTTGGGCTTGTTGTGGGTTTGTTCCCCCCACGGAACCCAAAGCGTCCATGAAAGCTCTCACCTGTTTGGCCACTCGACCAACGCCTTGGAAAAGACTATAAAAGACACCCTCAAACTAAAGACCCCTGAGATCTCCGGGACAGCAACGGACATCTATTGGCTGGTTCCACGAGGATCGTCTGCCTGTCTTGGTAGCTATAATCCCAACCCCTTTTCTCTCTCTCTGTCTCTCTTTCTCTCTTTCTCTCTTTCTCTCTTTCTCTCTTTCTCTCTTTCTCTCTTTCTCTCCTTCTCTCTTTCTCTCTGTCCCTCTATCGCATTTTGTTGGCACTAAATAAAAGTGCATCTTTTGCAAAAGTAAACTGGTTTTGTCCTCAGCTGTGTCTTTTGCGCTTTGAGATCCGTAAAAGAACCTATCAGGACTCCGCATGTGGTGTGGACCCTGACAGCGTTTCCATTCTTTCCTCACCAACAGGAAAACTTCTGCTGGGCCTATGTGCAAGCAGAGCCCTGAGGAGAGCAGGTGGGACATGGTAACAATATGCGTGTCTTTCTGCAGAGCTTCTCTAATTCTGTCTTTCTTGCTCTTCTAATGCTCTTTATATGAAACAGTTTTGGGTACCTGAACTACTAAAGTGTTTAAAGCTTTTGAGGTTAAATGGGCAAAGTTGATGAAATTACTGCTATGAGAAGATTGTTATGATAACTTGGATGCTATATTAAATCCTTTTCCAAAATTCCTTGACTTTATATAGTTTGACAGTAAAATTTTTTGTCATTTTCACCTTTTGAGAATATCTGGCTGGTGTTTCTCCTGTGCACCAAGCTCGAGTAAAGGAACCTTTGATCACCCCCAGCATTTCAGTGTTCTGGGGTGTTACAGCCCCGCAGGCTCACAATGGCCTCTTGTTTCCATGGGGCCCTGCTGTGTCACACTGGCCCTTGGTTCCATGAGCATCTGCAGTGTCACACAGGTTGGTGCCATTTGTCCTTGCTGCCCCTCCCATCCCAGTGCCCCAGGAACAGCCCCGAGCCACCCGTGAGGGACAGGCCCTGCTGGGCCAGGCCTGGGCTCAGGCCTTGGCCTTTCTGCTGCCTCCAACCAGCCCAGGCCTTGCTCAGCATTGCAGTTCCTGCTCACAGCCTTTGGCTCCTGCAATCCTGCCCTCAAGGATCTGCTCTCACCAGTGCCTGGGGAGCCTTTGGCAGTCCCTGCCCTCAGTGGGGCCACTGATGCTCCAAGGGATTTGGAATTTTGCTTCTGACTCCTTGGGCAGCTTCTTCAACCTTCTCTCAGTGCCTGGGGCTCCTGGACTCAGCCCCAAATCCACCCTGGGGATCAGTAAAATACAGAAAGCTCGCAGGAGCTCTTTGTCTTCTTTCCATTGTCTTCAATTTTCCAGGGCTTGTGCAGCTGCTTGGAGTCAGTTTGGAGTTCTGTTAAGGAGGAAGATTTCAAAGTTCACCTCACGATATTTTCCTTTTTTTCAATCAAGGGAATGTTTTCCTACTTTTCATTTCACAGAGGAGGTGAAAGAATCATTCCCCAAGTGATGTTGATGCTGAATGTTTCCTTAGGTGGTCTGTGCACACAGAAGAATGAGCCTCTTGCTGGGCTGACCCTGTTTGGACAACCTGCTCCTCATCTCCAGTATCACCATTGCTGACATTGCCCACCTTTGGACTGACCTCCCAAAATATCCATAAATTTTCATGTACTTAATTCTCCATTGTTAATATTCAATTCTTAAATTTATTTATTATAATTATTTCTATTCATATTTTCTATTAGTTAGTTTTATATTAAAAAATCTATACATTTTTTACAGCCAAGGAAATTAATCTTCATTGATTCTAAGTAACACAATTCTCTTAATTAATTATTTTAGCTATAGTGATTTTCTTTTCTCCCTTACTATGATAATCATTAATGTTTTTAGCTGTTTGTCATCTTTATTATGATCTTGTTCTCAGACAGGGTCAGAGGGGGCACTTCAGGGTTCAGGAAGACATTTTTGGGGCACATTTGGGGCAATTTTGGGTCAGGGGATTGAATTTAGAGAGAACTTTAGGGTCTGGAGGATGCCTGGGAGAGCCGGGTGGGGACTTGGATGGACACTGAGGGGCTCTGACACACAATTAAAGGTGTGGGGGAGCTCGTATGGCTCCAGGGGGGCACTTGGAGGTCCGGGAGGGGAATCTGAGGCATTCGGGGTCTGCCAGGCACTTGGGGGGCTCTAACGGGGCTCTGTGGGGCGCAGGGGATGATGGAAGTTGTAGGCGCAGGTATAATAGGGTTTAATGGGGCCGTGGAGCATCACGGGAGTTGTAAGCACTGTTTCATTGGTTGGTAAGCGTTGCCGCAGAGCATGATGGGAGCTGTAGTCCCAGACGTGGCTCGGACGGGGCATCTGGGAGTCCAGGAATGAACTCGGGAGACACTTTTGTGTCCAAGCCACGAGTTGAGGCCCTCAGAGGGAACATATACAGTTCGGGAGCACTTGGGGGGAGCTCGAGGAGCTCTAACCGGGCTCCTTACGGCACAGGGCATGGCAAGAGTTTTAGGCACTCCAATAGGGCTCTATCGGGCTCGGAGCATGATGGGAATTAGAGGCAAAATGAAAGGATGGCTCCGACACCAGGCACCCCCCTAAAGCCCCGATCCCCGGCTGTGATTGGCTACAGTCGGTGATGGGCAGGGTCCTCGGCAAATGGGAGGCGGCAGAGGCGGGAACAGCCCATTCAACCCCTGCAGTCTCTCCCAGTACAGCCCAGTTCATCCTCAGTACAGCCCAGTACAACCCCAGTGCCCCTTCAGTCCCTCCCAGTACAGCCCAGTTCATCCTCAGTACAGTCCGATCCCGCCCAATACACCTGACTTTATTCCCAGTCCCTTCCAGTTCCCCCCAGCGTCATCCATTGTAAGCCCCAGTGTCCCCCAGAGTTCCCCGCAATGTTCCCAGTGTCCCCAGTTTGTCCCAGTATTTCCCAGCATCACCCCAAGTACGTCCCAGCGTCTCCCACAGGGTTCCCAGTGTTCCCCAGTTTGTCCCAGTCCTCCCCAGTGTTTGCAAGGAAACTTGAACTTCTCACGGTTGCCGTGGCCCCCAAACCCAGCAGTGGGGTCAGTGCAGTGTCCCTGGCCACAGCCCCTGGCAGTGGCCACTGCAGGTTGGGATGATGATCCACCCTCACAGCTGGCCCAGGGCACCTCTGGGGTGGATTTGGTGGCACCATGGGCTAGCACAAACCTGAGGAGTGTGTCTGATTGCAGTGGGGAAAATTAGGAGTTGTAGGTGGAAAGGAAAGGGAAGTTTCAGGGAAGGGAAGTTTCAGGAAAGGAAAGGAAAAAGGAAAGGAAAAAGGAAAGGAAAAAGGAAACGAAAGGTTTTCTGAATGTAGTCCATTCTCCAACTAAAGCAGGTCCCACGTGTGGGAGGACAGAAAGGATGGGGCTGGAGAATGTGGAGCCAGGTTGTCCACACTGGGTCAGACCTCAAGGCACAGCTTCTCTGAGCAGGCCAGACCTCCTGACGAGAGACCCTGGATCAGTATCAATCACTGAATGCTGCAATCACCTCTGCTCTAAAGAAAATAGTATAGAATACACCCTTCAAAATAGAATTGTGTATTTCTCAGAAGCTTTTTGAAGTATTTCTCCATACCTGGAGTAGAAAAACTTCCTGATGAACTGCACCAGACCAGAGGGAAATCAAGGCATAGCCATGGTTTGTTAGGAAACCTCTCAAGAATTCAGTCAGAATCGAACTCCAGAGTTTCTGATAAAATTCATGGGTCCCACTGAGGGACACGACTGAGAAACTGTCCCCAGGTTCCAGTTAGAGCAGGAAATTGGAGGCAGAGATGACAGGTGGGGACAAAGAGAAGCCAAGTCTTGGTGCTCTGGGGTACAGCAGGGTCTGTGCCACCAAGGGCTGGGAGGAGACACCTTGTCCTGAGGCACTGGGGCCTCCTGGCACAGCCCCAGCAAGGCTGGGCACTGTCACCCCTTGTGCTGCCCTCAGCATCTCCCCACATCCCAGTGGCCTCAGGGATCTGCTGGGACCAGGTTTTTCAAAGGACTTTGAGTTTTGCTTTTGCCTTGGAGTCTCTGAGAGCTTTGTGCAATCATGGCCTCCAGTTATCTGCTTTAATTAGCCTTTTGAGGGCCTTTGTCAGGAACAACACTCAGTGGGGCTCAATGCCTCTAGGTGCTTCAGATTTTAATGTATTTTCCTTTTTCCTTTTCTCTCTGAGTCTCTGAGAAGTTTTTGTGCAATCATGACCTCCCATTCTCTCCTCCAAGGAGTCCATGAGGAGCCTGTGTTGGGGATGGACCTCAGTGGGACCCATTAATGCTTTGACACACTTTGGGTTTTCCTTCTGCCTTGGACTTCTGGAAAGTTTTGTGCAATCTCCTCTGAGGTTCCAGTGCTCAGCACCAAATGCACCACGGGGCTCACTGGGATCAAGCAAGTCCTATCAAACTATGGCTCTGCCTTGATTTTTCTGTGGTCTAGTACAGTTCATTAGGAAGTTTTTCAACTGCATTTATGGAGAAATAATTCAAAGAGCTTCTAATAAATATATATTCTTATCTTAGAGGGTGTCTTTTATAGGTATTCTCTTTCGGTAAGAGGTGATTGCAGCATTCTGTGATTGATAGAGATCCAGGGTGTCTCCTCAGGAGGTCTAGCCTGCTCAGAGAAGCTGTACCTTGATATCTGACCCAGTGTGGACAACTTGGATCCACATTCCCCAGTCCCATCCTTTCTGTCCTCCCTCACCTGGGACCTGCTTTGCTTGGAGAACTGGCTGCACTCAGGCAAACAGGGTTTTTCCCTTTTCTTTTTTGAAGCAATCTAAAACTCCTGAGTTCCCCCAGTACAAACAGGCACCGTCCTTAAGTGTGTGCCAAGCCCAAGCTGCCATCAAGGAGGTTTCTCTTCCCAAGGCACAACCCTGCAAGAACTCTTTTAGACAATTGGACTCCTCAGTTCCACGAGGCTTTGCTGTGTCACCATGGCCCCTTGGCTCTGTGAGGTTCTGTAGTGTCACAGTGGAGATTTGGTTCCAGGAGGTCCTGCTGTGTCATAAGGGTGTCCTTGGTTCTGTGGGGCCCCATGGTGTCATATTGGCCCTTTGGTTCCATGGGGCTGCACAGTGTCACAGGGGTTTCCTTTTCCCTATGGCAATCAGCAGCAAAACCCCGTGGCATGGCCAAATGCCTGGGAAGAAGGAGGAGGGGGACATTTGGAGTGATGGTTTTCATCTTCCCAGGTAGCAGTGATGTGGGGTGGGGCCCTGCTGTCCTGGAGATGGCTGAACAACAGCCTGCCCATGGAAGGGGTAAGAGACAACAACCTCTGTCCATGGAACTACAACAGCAGGGAATTCAGGCAGAAGGCTGGGCTTAAAAGACTGTCACCAGCACAGAAAACATCAATCTGAAAGGAGAGATGTATGATAATGTCTTTACAAATCATTTCATGTGTGAGGGATGAGCGTTAAAGTTTTTGAAATTGGCCAAAATTTTTCTACTGCCTTTGGGCAGCAGGTTTATTACTGGGCAGAGAGCTTGGCTCCTGAAACAGACAAGGGTCTGAACAAGGCTGAACTTCAGGGGAAAATGCCAGATTCAAGGGGGATATGGGGCAGGTGAGTCAGAAAGGCTGTACCTTCCCTCTACCTCAACCAGTGGGGAAGGAAGAGGGCAATGTGCAGGCAGGAGTTTAAGATAAAAGGAGGCTGCACCCTCTGAAACCTTGAGAGAGAAAACCCTGCAGGCATGTCCTCCAGTGATCTCTCTCTGTTTATTCAAATAAAGTGGAAGGACTCCTCTGTCTCATTTTTGGACATAAAGCTCTGGCATTTGTGGATTTTCCTGACAGTGACAACATGGAATCTCATGGAACCAAGTGTCCACAGTTTCATGGTGCAGCCTCATAGAGCATTGGAGACCATTGTGTCACAATGGGAAGACATGGAACAAAGGCTCCACTGTGACCCAGCCAGGCATCATGGAATGCACAAGAACATTCTGACAGAATGGACACTCATGGAACCATGTGCCCACTGTTTTACAGTGTGGCCTCATGGAATGCTGGAGACCACTGTGCTGCAATGGAAACATATGGCACAAAGGCTCCTCTTTGACCCAGCAGGACCTCCATGGAATCCAAGAGACCACTGTGATGCAATAGAACCTCAAGGAACAAAGGGTCAATTGTCAATACATCGGGCTCTGTAAAACTAAGGAGAACATTGTGATGCAATGGATTTTCATGGAACCAAGGACCCATTGTGGCAGAGCTTGGCCTGATGGAAACCCGTTGCCACTGGGTCATCTCCAGCCTTGGAGGATGCAAGTGTCCATTGTGACACAGCACAGCCTCATGAATCACAGGAGAACACAGTGACACAATGGCATCATGGGGAGCCTGAATTGTTAAAACCGATATGTTCACGGACAAAACTCTCTAACTAGTTAAAGTTAGAAAGTGGTCTGTTTATTAAGATGCCAGCATGCTGCACGGGAGCTGTCCCCTTGAGACATGGCAGCCTCATACAAGGTTCCTTGCCTTCTATTTATCTCTCCAAATCTTACATTCTATGCATATACAGAGCCCCAGCACTTCTCATCCCCACTCCGTATTAAAGTGAGGCTATTAGTCTATCACATGTGCAGCATTCTACTCTTGAGTCAGGTAAGTGGTCTCAAATTGGGTCAGTGGTCTTGAAAGATGAAGTAAGAAAAGTCTTCATCAGGTCTCCTTGACCTTTTGGCACAATCTAAGGTCCTCTGCTTGGTGATAGATTGGTATGAAGTTCAGGCGTTAGCCATTGTTCTACTGGTTTCAACACGTCCTTACAGTGGTTCACTTACTCCATCTCTTTCTATAAAGGAAACTGAAACAAGCTCATAATTGGAAACAATACCTCTATTATCTTTAGTTTAAGCATCTAATAATCATTAACCTATCACTTGTTTATCTAACTTACACCCTGATCAATATGAATTGCTTCTAACCCTGAGCTAAAATTTTAACTCTTTAAAATCATGATTCAAATCAAGTGTTAATTGTAAACACAGTGGGTACTCATGAACTACAGGAGACCATTATGACACAGTAGAATCTCATGGAATCAAGTCTAAATTGATACAAAGAGGGACCTCATGGAACCCAGGTGTAAATTTATAAAAAGAGGGACCTCATGGAACCCAGGAGACAATTGTAACTCTGTGGAATCTTATGGATTCAACTGCCCACAGTTTCACAGCACAGCCTCATGGAGCACTGGAAGCCATTGTGTCACAATGGAGAAATGTGGAACAAAGACTGCATAGTGACACTGCAGGGCCTCATGGAATCTGAGAGACAATTGTGATGGAATGGAAAATCATGGATTCAAGTATCCACTGTTTCACAGTGCGACCTCATGGAACCAAGGAGACCATTGTGGTGGTTTAGAATCTCAAGGAAACAAGAGCTAATTCTCAACCTATTACCAATAAGTAAAGGACACAGACTCAGCAAGGTTGGAAAAGACCTTGGAGATCATCAAGTCCAACCTGTGCCCTGACACCACCTTGTCTCCCTGAGCCTCTTCATCTCCACCATAAACAGCCCCAGCTCCTTCAGCTGCTCCTCACAGGACTTGTGTTCCAGACCCCTCACCAGCTTTGTTGCCCTTCTCTGGACACGCTTCAGCCCCTCCATATCCTTCCTAAATTTGGCGGCCCAGAACTGGACACAGTTCTCACAGGTGCTCCCCAATCTGTGCCGAGCACAGGGGAAGAATCACTGCCCTTGTCCTGCTGGCCACACCATTCCTGATCCAGGCCAGGAGCCATTGACCTTCCTGGCCACCTGGGCACACTGCTGGCTCATGTCTAGCCTGCTGTCCATCAGTGCCCCCAGGTCCCTTTCTGCCTGGCTGCTGTTCATTCCCTCTGTCCCCAGCCTGTAATGCTGCAGGGGTTGTTGTGGCCAAAGTGCAGGAGCTAAGACTTGGTCTTGTTAAACCTCACCTTGTTGGATTTGGGTCCCGGACCCAGCCTGTCCAGGTCCCTCTGCAGAGCCCTCCTACCCTCCAGAACATCTACACTCCAAGGCAACTTGGTGCCACCAAGGTTCCATGAGGTTGTAGAGTGTCACAATGATCCCCATGATTCCATGAGGCCTCCCAGTGTCACAATGTCCCTTTGGTTCCATCGGAGCCCTGCAGTGTCACAAAGTCCCCTGGATCCTTGGGCCCTGCAGTGTCACAATGGTGCCCTGGTACCCTAAGGTCCTGCAGGTCTTGCAGTGTCACAATGGATCCTTGGTTCCATGAGGTCTCGCAGTGCAGCAATGCTCTCCTTGGTTCCACAGTGTCACAATGGCCTCTTTTCCCAAGGGGCACCTCGGTGCCAAACATGTTTCCTTCATTCCATGAGTCCCTGAGGAGCAGCACTGGCCCCTTGGTTCCACGGGGCCCTGCAGTGTCACAGTGGCCCCATCAACACACGAGGTCCTGCTCTGTCACAATGCTCTGCATGGTCCCACAAGGCCCTGCAGTGTCACTGTGGCCTCTTGGCTCCATGAGGCCTCCGAGTGCCACCATGAATTCCTTGGTGCTGCAGTGTCACAATGGAGCCCTGGTTCCACAAGATCCTGCAGTGCATGAGGGACCCTTGGTTCCATGGGGCACCACAGTGTCACAATTGCTCCCTTAGTTCCAAGATTCCTTGCAGTGGAACAATGGCCCCTTGATTCCATTGTGCCCCAGGCTCTCACAAGGCTCTCCTTGGTTCTGCAGTGGCACAGTGGCCCCTTGGTTCCACAAGGCCCTGCAGTGTCACAGTGGCCTCTGTGGTTCCACCAGGACCCAGACTGTCACAATGGACTCCTGGCTTCCATGTAGTCCCACAGTGTCACAGTGGCCCCTTGGCTCTGTGGTGCCATGTCATACACAGTGTCACTCTGGTCCTCTCAGTTCCACGAGGCCCCACAGTGTCACAATGGCCCCTTGCTTCCCCAGGGCCCTGCAGTGTCACAATCATCACAGCATCACCCAGGCTGGAAAAGACCTTTGAGAGCATCAAGTCCAACATGTGACCTAAAACCACCTTGTCACCCAGACCATGGCACTCAGTGCCACATCCAGTCTATGCTGAAACACTTCCAGGGACAGTGAGTCACCCACCTCTCTGGGCAGCCCATTCCAATGACCAATCACCCTTTTTGTCAAGAATATTTCCTAATGTCCAGCCTAAACATCCCCTGGTGCAGCTTCTGGTTATGTCTCTTTGTCCTGTCACTGTTCTCTGGGAAATGAGCCCAACCACAGCCCGGCTGTACCCTCCTGTCAGGGAGTTGTAGAGAGTGATGAGGTCTCAGCTGAGCCTCCTCTTCTCCTAGGATAAACCACCTCAGCTGCCTCAGCTTCTCCTCATGGAACTTGTGTTCCAGATCCCTCACCAGCCTTGCTGCCCTTCTCTGGACATGCTCCAGTCTCTCCATGTCCTTCCTAAATTGGGGGGCCCAGAACTGGACAATGGGTCTCAAGGTGCTGCCCAACCAGTGCTGAGCACAGGGGAAGAATCACTGCCCTGGTCCTGCTGGCCAGAACATTCCTGATCCATAGGAGTCCCAGGGGTTGGATGAAAGATATGGTGGGGAGGGGTTGGGGACAAAGTGTGATTGATTGTGAGCCATGAAGAGTCTTGGCTTTCATGTCTATTCAGACTGCATTAGAAGGTCCTGGGGGTCAACATCTACTGGACATTGCTGATATAAACCTATAAACAGGAAAATAAATCAAAACAAAATAGATTTCTCTCTGCAGTGTTTTCAAGATAGTATATTAATTCTGTCTAAGTAACCACTGAAGAATTGAAAATTAAATTTTTCCCAGGGGCTTTTCTTGTTTGGTTGTTTTGAACAAATATTTGTGAGTCTCTCATTTAATTCCCGTCCAGAAGAGCTCAAGGAAGATCACACCTCCAGAGTAGGAAAATTAATCAGCAACTTCCAAGTGGCTGAGGATCCATCCTCATCAGAGCAGCAATGAACAGCAATGGGCACAGCTTTGTGGCTGCTCCAGCTCTAGGATGGGCCCTGGGCCTGGAGCAGGAGCAGCTCTGCAGGGCCCCAAGGCCGGGGCTGTTGTGCTGGCCTGGGCAGATGGGATGGCAGCAGGGGCTGCAGAGCTCTCAGGAGCTCAGGGAGAGGAGAGCAGGGCACACAGGGAGCCTCCTTTTGCCTTGGGCAGGCACCTTCCCAATGACTACCCCAAATGGCCACACACACTGACCACCCCCACTGCTCAATCCTTCTGACCACTACCCATATACCACCCAACTGAACAAACTGACTGACCACCCAACTGACCATACCCTGACTGACCACATGCCACTGAGCACATCCACTGGCCTTACCAAATAACCACATTCCCACTGACCACATCCACTAACCTCATCCACTGACCACCCCCATGACCATGCCCACTGACTGCACCCACCTACCACACCAACTGACCACTCCACTGATCACATCCACTGAGCACACCAACTGACCACACCCCAGTGACACACCAACTATCCACATCCACTGACTGCCACCCAATGACCACACCACTGACCATCCCCAACAATCACCCCCAATGACCACACCCACTGACTGCACCTACTGATGGCACCCACTGACCAAACCCACTGCCCAGACATCAGTGCCCACACCCCATTGCCCACTACCATCAACATTACCCACAGCCCATACCCACTGACCACCCAAACTGGCAAAACACACTGACCACTCTCCACTGATCACACCCACTGACCACACCTTACTGACCATCCCCACCAACCTTCAAACTGGCTGCACCTACTGTCCACACCCCACTGACCACAGCCAGTGACCACACCTCAATGCCAACATCCTACTGACCACTCCTCACTGACCACACCCACTGACTGCACCCCACTCATCCCCCAAATGACCATACCTCCACTGAGCACACCCACTGAACTCATCCACTGACCCAATCCACTGAGCACAACGAATGACCAGCCAACTGAGCACCCCTCCATTGACCACAACCACTGACCACACCTTCTGCCCACACCCATTTCCCATAGCCACTGGCCACATCCACTGCCCACATCCCCCTGCCCACCCAACTCACCCCATTCCCTTCCCAAGGGCCAGGGGACAAGGTCCAGAAGCTGTGCTGGTTCTGCAGGGCCACAACAGCCCCCGGTTCCATGAGTTTCTGTACTGTCAGCAGCAGTTCCTTGGTTCCAGTGATGGCCTGCTGGGTCACAGTGGATGTTTGGTTTAATTTTCTCCCTAAATTTGCCTTAAACCAGGACACCCTGTCATCCAGGAGGAAGCAGCTGGTGACCTGCTGAGCCACTCAGATGCTCACAGATCTCTCTGGACCAGATGGGATCCATCCTAGGGGGATGAAGGAGCTGTTGGATGAGCTCCCCAAGCTGCTCTCCATCATCTTTCATCAGTCCTGGCTCACTGGGGAGGTCCCAGGGGACTGGAGGTGCCAATGTTTGTGAAATGCAGGCACGGAGAGCTCTCAGGGCCTTGTGCTTTCAGGCTCAGAGATAGAAATGGATACAAGGTGTGAACTAAGACCTTGGAGAAGGCTTAGAGAATTAGGACATTGAAACAGAGAAAAAACAAGGATATAAGTTTTTAGTTTAAGTAGAAATATGTTTTAAGCAAACAGAGATATGCATTACGTAAGCAAAGCAGTATGTGAAGTCAGAGAGTCAAAGATTTTAATGTTTAGAAAGAGAACCTTTTATAAAGTTAGTTAGAAGTTTAAGATGTATCAATATAAGTTTTTGAAGTGTTATATGACCGGTTGGAAAATTGATGCATTGCAGGAAAGCCACAAAAAGGAAAAGCAATTAATGATTGGTATACAAAAATGTTACCAAGTTGTGTAGAAGTATGTGATTGGCTAAAAAACTAACATAAGGCATTGCAACTAGGAATTAGATGGCTTCTGATATTATGGCATTAGTTATAACACCTTTAATGTCTCACCCTTCTATCAGGCTGACGCCATGAGGCAATAAACCATCTTTTAAAAAAGTCTCTCAGCTGCCCCGTGTCTCATAATTTTGATCACCCAATAATTGGTGCACTTGTATTGAGGAGCAATTGATTTTATCGAGCTATCAGCCCCAAATGCAGCAGTTAAAAGCTGCTGGAATGAAACAGAAAATCTGTGGATTTAATTGCTCCTGGAATGATGGAGGAACAGACTCTATTGGCTGTTGAAAGAAAACAGAAAACTGAGCTTGCAGTTGTGCCCAGCTGGAGCCTGTCTAAAGAAGAGCTGTGACAGGATGACAGGTGAGCTTTGGGGAACACGGGACAAGAAATATTCAGGGAACAGGGAGACATTTATATTCATTTAAAAGCTTTGATAAGATCTAATTCACGTCCTGTGCCAAATCAAAAGACCTTTTATTCTGGGCATAGAAAAATATTGCAGACACTGTCCTTGCCTCTGCTTTTTCCAAGTCTCTTTGGGACTCTGTAGAATTAAAACTTTATGAAGCGACCACCCATCGAGATTTTGTGGCTGCTAAATTACTCCCAATAAGCCGTTATACTTGTTGACATGTTCAGTAAACAGCCTGCCTGCAGTGCTTCATTCAGCTTCTCCCCTGGTTTGGTCTCAGTCTTTGGATTCTGCTGTTCCTGTAGCTGCTGCCTCTACCATGTCTGTGTTACCTTTAGATGCTTCTAAAACTGCTAATGAAGGGAAAAATGAGAATTTGAATGCTGTGAGTATACAACAGCAAGACAGTGATTCAACTCCTGAAGAAGAGATTGATTCAAAGCAAGAGACTCATTTGTTTCTTCCTGAACCCAGAGACCCCTTAAGTCTAGTAAAATTAAAAGAATGTCCAAAAACAACTTAAAGCTGACAGATTGCACTGATATTAGGTGTAAAGCAATCAAAGATGGTGACCTTGACTTAGCACATGAAAAGCTTTTAGCTATGGCAGTAAGATACGGGAGACAGAATGCAGACTTGTTGGGAAACTCAAAAATGAGTGTGCAGTGCCACCGTGTGACAACACAGCAACAACTCAGCAACTGGAGAATTTTCCAAGCCTGTGTTAACAGAAAGCCAGACAGAAATATCCTCAAGCAATGATTTTACATTACATGGACGATTTGCTTATTGCAGCACGGACACAAGGAGAGATGCAAAAGACTCCTGACTGTCTTATTACAGAAGTTCAGAATGCTGGACTAGATATTTTTGTATCAAAAATACAAGGAATCTCACCATGAAAGTATTTAGTATGGTAAATATGAGAATAGTCAACAAAGGCCACAATAGGCCACAAAAAGTACAACTTGCTAATTGTGGTACCACTTTGCAAGATTTACAGCAACTTCTGGGAGAAATTAATTGGATTAGATTAATTAGGGAATTACTAATGATGAACGTGCACCACTTCTTGATTCATTAAGAGGAGACTGCAATATTAAAACTCCTAGAACTTTTATGCCTGAAGCTGAAAATGCTCTTGAAAAAATTGCTGAAGCTCTTCAACAAAGACAAGCACATAGATGTACTATTTCTAAATCTTTTTTTTTCTGGGGATATTAGGATATTATTACATATCTTTATGGAATTATACAACAGGGAACTAACAAATATTTGATTTCCCATATTAGGGCACATTCCTCACTTCCAGGATTCTTAGCAGAAGGAAACGCAAGAGCAGATAAATTGACAATGGCTGTTTAAAAGTGCCTTGCCTAGCATTTTTGAGCAAGCTAAATTAAGTCATGCCTTTTTTACCAAATTACACAAGTACTTATGTAAATGTTTTGTATTTCTAAGGATCAAGCAAAAGCAATTATAAATGCTTGCCCTGATTGTCAACTTGTGCAACCCCCTATGTCCACAAGAGCTGTCAGCACACAAGGGTTACAAAGCCTGACATTATGGCAAAGAGATAATACAAATATCCATCTTTTGAGAAATTTAAAAAATTCAGTGTATCAGTAGACACTTTTTCAGGTGCAGTTTTTGCCTCCTTACACATAGAAAAAACAGCTAATCACGCTTGTCAACATTTTTTACAAACATTTGCTTCGTTAGGAGTACCTCAGGAAATCAAAACAGACAATGGTCCTGCATATACAGCTCAAAAATCAGCCACATTTTTAATGGACTGGGGTGTTTGCCACATTTTTGGTACTCCATACTCTCCCGCGAGTCAAGCTATTATTGAAAGAGCACATCACACTCTGAAACCTCTTTTAGATAAACAGAAAGGGGGAGTAGACAGGCAACTCCCCAGATGCAATTAAATAAAGCTTTGTCTGTTTTTAGTTTTTTTAACATTTCCTTTGCAAAGCCAGATCCACCAATTTAGGTATTTTTCTAATAGTACACATGCAATGTTGAAAGAAAATACTTTAGTTTTAATTAGAAACCCAGAAAAAGGGTAAATTGAGGGTCCGTTTTCTCTACTAACCTGGGGCAAAGGTTAATGCTTATGTTTCCACTGGAACAGGACCTGAGTGGATTCCAGCAAAGAATGTGAAGCCATATTACGTGCAGAAACACATTGACAACTCCATGAACAGAGAAATAAGCACACAGAGGTGAGAAACACAGAGACTAGTTAATGACTGACGTCTTTTGCCCCATCTGCAAAAATTGTGAGCCTTGGGTTTTATGTCAAATAAAAAGTCTGGAAATTGAGGATATTGTGGAGTTTCTTTAACAAAAGTCTGGTGTATATTATGTTATTTTATTTTAGAGTCAGAAACAAGGTATAATGTAATTGAGTTTTTGGTTGTAGTAGGTCACTAAGAAGAAAGCCCCTGTATCTCCACTCTCAGAGAGGAGTGCAGAAAAGAAATTTTGAAAGAATCAGGAAATACTCAAATTTGTAAAGTTGAGTGCAAACAAAATAACTTAGTGCCTTATCTTTGTTCTCTCCCAGAGCAAGTTTGGGAGAAAACAAAAAAGAAATGTGTTGAAAGATTTTCTAGAGATAAAAGTGAAGCATGGAACTAAATCAAATATTAGACTTACACTGTTTTATTGTTGTGTTTGCTTTTAGTAGTGCGACATTGCCCATTAGTCAGCCCAGAACAAAAGTTTAGGTGACTTGAGCAAATGCATCTGGCTTGGACACTGTATGTTTAGGCACTACAACCCCAGAAAATCCCTTTTCCACTTGTTTAGTGAGGCTTCCTGGGGATGCATGGCCAGAAAAGATCAAGACAACTTGTGCTTTAGGAAGTAAAAGCACTGGCAGAATGTGGAGTTGGGATTACAATCCTGTAGATGCCCTGAATTATTGAGCAGGAGACCTTTCCCAGGCATCCTTAAAACCTCAGGAAATAGATCTTCTTAGCTCAGTAAAAATGGACTTTTCTGTTAAATTCAGCTATCCAGGGAGAGTCTTTGCTGATCAAAGATGCTTCCCCTCATCACCAACTGTATAGAAACCAGATTCTTGGTGTAACTATACTTCCCCAAATCTTGCATGTTCTGTTGACTCACCTTTACAAGTGCCACCAGGGATGTTTTTTATTTGTGGAGATAGAGCTTGGCCTGCGATTCCGTCACAATTAATAGGTTGTCCATGTAGCTTGGGGAGGCTTACTTTGCTAACACCGAGTAGAAAAATGATCACTGAAAGTAGATGAAGAGGAAAAAGATTTGTTCATCAGTATGAATCAGAATGTAAAGAGGATTTTGAACCTTGGGGTTTTGGAAAAAGGCTTTCAACATCCACACTTTTACCTTAACTTTCCTCAGCTGTAGCATTAAAGCAGTTGGATACATTGGGTTGTTGGCTAAGTAAGCAAACCAATGCTACTTCTTGTGCACTGATGGTTTGTTAGCTGATGTCAAAGACGTGAGACATGCAACTTTGCAAAACAGGGCTGCAATTGATTTTCTCTTACTAACACATGGACAGGAGCGTGAAGACTTTATTGGAATGTGTTGTATGAATCGATCTGATCATTCAGAATCCATCCATAAAAGCATACAGCAATTAAAAGGAGGAGTTTCCAAGATTAGGGTTAACAATGGATCTTGGTTAGATGACTTGTTTAATGGATGGAATTTCGCACCTTGGTGAAAAGAACTTCTAAAATTGTATCTGTATTTATTAATTGTCATAAGAGTTGTATTAATTCCTTGTCTGTTTCAGTGTATACAACAAATGACTGACAAAGCTATCAAGGGAGTATTGCTGGTTCAAGAGAGAGGGAGAGATTTGGGAATTGCGAGCACAGGGAGCTCTCAGGGCCTTGTGCATACAGGCTCAGGGACAGAAATGGAAACAATGTGTGATCTAAGGCCTTGGAAAGGCTTTCAGAATTAGAATATTGAAACAAACACGAAACCAGGATATACATTTGTTTAAGTAGAAATATATTTTTAGTAAACAGAGATATGCATTACGTAAGCAAAGGAATATGTTAATAAAGAGAGTAAAAGATTTTAAAGTTTAGCAATGAAACCTGTTATAAAATTATTTAGACGTTTAAGATATATCAACGTAGGTTTGTGGCATGTTACGATTGATTAAGATATGATGCATTGCGGCAATGCCACGAAAAGGAAAGCAATTAAAGATTGGCATAAAAAGATGCTACCAAGTTTCATAGAAGTATGTGATTGGTTTAAAAAGTAACATAAGACATTCTAACTAAGAATTAGACAATTTCTGATACGATGGCTGTAACTGTAACACTTCTCTTGTCTCATCCTTCTATGAGATTAACACCATGAGGCAATAAATCATCTTTAAAAAGGCCTCTCAGTTGCCTCGTCTTTTATAATTTTGATCTCCCAACAGAGAAAAGTGGAAGGAACTGTTTATTTAATAAGCAAAGTACTCACACACATAAGAAATTGAATAATATGAAACAATGAAACCTCTTGTTGCTTTTAAGATATTGCAAATTCAGAAATTCCTTCTGTGGTTGGAAAGACTCCTTTTGTGGTGTGTGGCTCAGCTCACTCAGTCTCTAACAGCCCCTCCAGTACTGGAATGCCACGTCTTGGCCCCAGCGGGACACAGGCGCGAGCACCTGGTGTTCTGCGTGTTTGCTCCTTAGCAGGGCTGAGCAGTTCCAAGAAAAGGAACAGCCACAGTCCAGGGAACTTCTCTGCCTCAGCTAGCTAAAAAAACAACTAAAAGCAAAGGAGAGCTCTCTCCCGCTCACTGTCCGTGCTGCAGAACAACACGCACCAAGAAAGCGAAAGAATTCCAGGGAAGTGAAGATGAAACTTCAGCCCACATAAACTGTGTGTGTCTTTCCCCCTTCACTCTCGGAACCAGTTTTAAAGGTACAGAGTTTTTTCTGGGCCAAACAGATGGATGGGGATATGTTACATCACGAGCAGGTGGTAGGTTGCTGCAAGCTTCCTGAAGCATCCCCATGAAGGGAGCGCTACACCAAGCACACAGCAAACACCACACTCACACACAGCAGCTGGTTATCTGAAGTGGTGGAGGAAGGAAGGGTCTTTGTATGGGTTTCCAGTGGTAGTTTATTTCACCAACACACTGAAGGAGCCCTGGGACAATAGACAGAAACAGGTAGAGGGTCCAGGATTATATACTGGTACAAGGAGGAGGAGCCAAACAGCCACATCCAATCACCTGAAGGGGTGGGCAGGAAAAGAATTACACTGACCTGTAGGGAAATACAAGGTAAACAGACAGGGATACAGACCAATGAGGGTACAAAGAACAAAGAAACTGCTAGAACCTTGACCATATATGTAGGATCATATTTAGAGGAAAATGGACATATACTAAATGAGCCAGCTTAAGCCTTCTGAAATAGGTCCTCAAAGTGGGTAAAAAAGCTGATGCTGCAAGAAGAAAGAAGAAGCAGAAAGTTGCCAACAGTACATAGGTGTGTCAACCTGAGTAAAATAAGATGGTATCAACCAATTAGATGAAGAAAAAGGGCATGTGTGCGCCTCAAGGACAATAGAGAGCAACCAATCAAAAGATGTGTGGACAAAGCAGAGCAACCAATAAAATAATGCGTGACTGTATAATCCAAGATAGGATGTAAATATAAACAATGTTTAGAGGCAAAATAAATGGCTTTTGCTTGATTCACATTAATTCATGCACAGTCCTTTGTCTTCTCTCCTGAGATGGTGCCAGTGATATGATCTGATTTGGAAGGAAGGTGGCAGAAGGACCCAGAAGGAGTGAGTGGCTGGAGGACAGCTCAGCGGGACTGATTCCACAGGTCAGAGGACGGCCTGGGACTGACTAACGGATGTTGCAACGGGTGCCCAGTGAGGGGAGCAGCTGGGAGGAGGTGATGGGAAAAAAATCTGACTAAAGAAGAAAGTCTTTAGTGAACTTTAGTGAACTTTCTCGTCCATATCCTTTCTAAGAGAGGGATTAAATATGAAGAGGGTATCCTCAGAAAACAGTTATTATGAATTTGGGAACAATTAGTGTCTGTAGAAGTGAATGTTGCATTTAAAATAAAGACATGGGAGCAAATAGGAGAGTTTCTGTTGAATGAAGTAACTAATGGATCAAAGGAGGCAAAAGAACTAGCAACAACTTGGAAACTGATAATTACTGTAATCCGGGAAATGAAGGCAGAATGCAATGTTGCTGCTGGAGTATTTGCCACTCTGGGCCTGAACTCGCTGTCCATATATCCGACATGTATTTGGCAATGACCCTGACGTTTCTTCCTTTGCTCCTCCATCAGCACCACCACTGGAAGAAACAAAAGAAGGAGGGTCACAGACTGTGCAGGACCCAGACATTGTAAACCCCCAAGGGTCACCGTGCCCAGCACAAAATAAGCTGATGGAAACTGAGCCCGAGGGAGAGAGCTGCAATCTTTCCACCACAACCTGCCACTCGCACCTGCCACCTGTACCCACGACTCCTCTTGCCAACTCCACCATCACCCATTGGCCAGTATACACAACATGCAAGGGGTGATTAACCTGTATGGGCAGTGGAGTTATTTAAGAAATTGCAAGATTTGGAAAAACAAAAAAACCTGCATGAGCAATTCATACAAGACAACATGGCAGCCTGGTAGCAAACAATTAGATTAAGAAAAAGATGTGTGCTTACCTCATGGACAATATAGAGGTACGAACCAAGAGACGCATGGACAAAGTGGAGCTACCAATTAAATATTGTGTGACTGTGTAATCCAAGATAAGAAGTAAATATAAACAATGTTTAGAAGCACAAAAACGGCTTTAGCTTGATTCATGTTGAATCATGCACAGTCCTTTGTCTTCTCACTCGACATGCCAAGGCTATTTGGATGAGTCAGGCCAAGCCAACCAGACCTGTTATCTGTTCCCTTGGATCCATGGGGCCCCGCAGTGTCACAGTGGCTCCTTGTTTCCATGGGGCCCCCGCAATGTCACAATGGTAGTGTCTGGATCCTTGGTTCCATGAGGCCTAGATGTGTCACACTAGCCTGTTGTTTCCATGGAGCTCCATAGTGTCACAATGGTTCCTTCCTTCCAAGAGGCCTTGCAGTGTCAGCATGCTTTCCTTGGTTCCATGGGACTGCACAATGACACAATGGCCCCTTGGTTCCATGAAGGCTCTGTCACAATGGTGTTCATTATCCCATGATGTCTTGCAGCGTCACAGGGGTCTTCTTGGTACCACAGAATTGGGATGTAAATATTATGAGAGACAGGGGAAACTGAGCGACATTGTTAAAGATGATTTATTGCTTTATGGCATCAGTCTCATCAAAGGTTTTAGATCCAACACCATAATATCAGAAGCCACATAATTCTTAGTTACAATGTCTTATTTAATTTTTTAGCCAATCAAATACTTCCACAAACTTGCTAGTGTCTTTTTATACCAATCATTAATTGCTTTGCTTTTCATGGCTTTGCTGCAATGCGTCATTTTTAACCAACCATATAATATTTCACAAACTTAGATTAATATGTCTTAAACTTTTAGCTAACATTATAACAGGTTCTACTGCTACATTTAAAATCTTTCACTATCTTACTTAACATATTGCTTGGCTTATATAATACATATTTCTGTATATTTTTAATTAAACTAAAAACTTATATTCTTGTTTCATGTCTGTTTCACTTTAATGCTCTAGTTCTCTAAGCCTTCTCCAGGGTCTTAGGTCAAACCATGTATCCATCTCTATCTCTGATCCTGTATGCACAAGGCCCTGAGAGCTCTCCGTGCCTGCATTTCCCACACCACAGTATCACAATGGACCCTTGGTTCCATGGGGACTCACAATGACAGAAGGGTCTCCTTGGTTCCATGCAGACCTGCAGAGCCCCTTGATTCAATGAGGCCTCAAAGTGTCATCATGGCCTCCAGGATTCCTTGAGGCCCTGCAGTGTCACAATGGACCTTTGGTTCCATGGGGTCCCACACTGTTACATGAATCCTTAGTTCCATGGGGCCCTGTAGTGTTACAATGTATTTCTTGGTTTAATGGTGCCACACAGTGTGACAACTGCCTCTTGGCCTGAGGAGACCCACAGTGTCACAATGGTTCCTTGCTTCCATGAGGCCTTGCAGTGTCACAATGGACTCCTTGGTTCCATGGGGCTGCAAAGTGTCACAACAGACATTGATTCCATGAGACCCCACAGAGTCACAAAGGCCCCCTGGTTCTGTTGAGCCCCACAGTGTCAGTAAGGTTTCCTTGGTTTCAGAAGGCCCTGAAATGCCACAATGTCCCTTTTGTTTCATGAAGCCTCAAATTGTAAAAATGTCCTCCATGGTTCCATGAGGCCGTGCTGTGTCACAATGGACCCTCAGTTCCATGATGCCCCACAGTGTCACAATGGTCTCCTTGGTTTGCAGTGTGAGAATGCCCCCTTGGTCCCTTGGAGCTCACTGTGTCGCTCTTGTGCCCTTGGTTCCATGAGGCCCTGCAGTATAACAAAGCTCTCCTTGGTTCCACGGTGTCAGAATGGCCCCTTCGTCCCATGGAGCCCCACACTATCACTGTGGTCCTCTTGATTCCATGAGGCCCTGCCGTGCTACAGTGGCCCCAATGGCTACAATGGTCTCAGTGAGACTCTCTACAACTGCCTGAACAGAGGTTGTACTCCGGTGAGAGTCACTCTCCTCTCCCAGGACACCACTGAGAGAACAAGAGGACATAGTCTTAATATAAGCCAGGGGTAGTTTAGGTTTGACATGAGGAACAAATTCTTCAATGAAAGAGTGATTGGGATCTGGAATCTTTTGCCCAGGGAGGTGGTGGAGTCACTGTCCCTGGCAGAATTTATAAAAAGATTGGACGTGGCACTCAGTGCCATGGTCTAGTTGATGAGGTGATGTTAGCTCATAGGTGGACTTAAAGGTCTCAAAGGTCTTTTCCAACTTCATTAATTCTGTGATTTGGTGTCATAATAGTCTCCATTGTTCCACGAGACCCAACAGTGTCACAATTGTCCCCTTGGTTCCATGAGGCCAGGCAGTATCAGAATGGCCCCTTTGTTTCATGGAGCACCGCAGTGTCTGTATGGTCCTCTTGGTTCCACAGGGTCCCACAGTGTAACAATGGGCCCTTGGTTCCATGAGGTTCCTCAGTGTCGCAGTGATCTCCTTGGATCCTCAGTGTCACAATGTCCCCTTGGCTCCCTGCGGCCCTGTGGTGTCACAATGGCTCCTGTTTGCAGGAGGCAAGGAAGTATCAAAATGGCCCGTTGTTTCCATGAGGTTCCACAGTGTCACAGTGGTGTCCCTGGTTCCATGAGGGTCTCCTGCATCACAATGGCCCCTTGGTTCCATGAGGTTCTAAGGTGTCACAGTTGAATCCTCAGTTCTGAGAGGCCACACTGCCAAGTCTTGAAGTATCAGATTAAGACTCCTTGAACCAATTTGGTGTGGAAGAGGACATCATTTATTTATGACTTAGGTCTAACCGGGGATAACTCCTAACCTTATGTGGAAAACTATTTCTACAAGTGTGTTGTTTATATTCAGTCACCACATGTATATAACAATTTACACATTTCCATAAAACCCAACCCAAATGCCCAAGACCAGTCCTTGTTTTTTCTATCACCCCACCTTTAAGCCAGATGTCTTCTTCTCTTTCAATTGTCCCTCCTGGAAAAGCAGACCTGGCATGCCTTGTTCCTGTGATAAAACTTCACAGGCACAGTAAAACTTGAGTTAAAACATTTAGGATCAGGGCCAAGGCTTTGTGTGGCCAGGCAGAGGTAGGCAGGACGTAGAGCTTTCAGCAAAGGAAGGGCCAGCGAGGTGGGGCAGCTGGGAGATGACGACAGCCTGCAGGGACAGAGGCGCAGGGCATGGACACCGTAGGACAGCCTGGGCTGCAGAGGGCACAGGGATTGGCAGCAGCTGAAAGGCCCTGCCAGAGCCAACTGCTGCAGCACTTGGGCCATGGCTGCTGGCCCTGGGCCTGAGGCCAGCAGGGGACAAGTGAACCTTGCTGTGCTGGGGCCTCATTGCCTCCTTGTCCCTGCTCAGCAGCCTGGCAGGGGCTGCCCCATGGTCCTGCCCTTGGCATTGCACATCCCCAGAGCCCAGTGGCCTGGGAAGAGCCCTGAGCAATGAGGGAGGCCTGAGCAATGAGACAGGATGTGCCTTGCCAGGGGCTGGGGCTCAGCCCTTGGCCCTTTGCATTCCTGAAACACATCCAGGTTTGGTCAGCATCAGAGACACCTTTCCCTTCTTTGTCCCCTCCTGTCATCACTGCCTCCAATGTTCTACTCTAACTTCAACCTGGGGACACTTTCTTAGGTGTGTTCCTCCATGGGACCCATTAAAACTTCACAAACCTTTGGAGTTTCCATCTCACTTTGAGTATTTAAAAAGTTTTTTGAACACTCTCTCAGGGACTGAGTCTGATGTAAACAGCACCAAGGCCCTAAGAGGTTCATTAATGTCCTTGTGCTGTGTCTGTGCTGCTGAGCTGGGCTGGGCTCCTGCCACAGAGGCAGCTCCCAAGCTCAACCAAGTAAAGCTTCAAAAAGACATTTCTGCTGCTGAGCAGCTCCTGTCCCAGCCCAGCAGCGCTGAGGGCACTGCCTGCAGGCACTGAGGGAACAGGAGCCAGGCACAGACAGGCTAAAGTCAACCAGGATTGGGAAGACATTGAGCTGAGACTTCACTTGGGGAAATATCTTTACAGCTCTCTACATGGTGAGAATGTGGGGGTAATGATGTCTTGGGTTTTAGCTTTTATATTTTCCAGATTCTCTGCTGTTTAGTCTCTTACTCTGAAACTTCGTATTACATGTTAGTAAGTTCTCTTCATGGGCTAGTTAGACAAAGCAATCGATTCCCAGATAGACAATCAAGTACAACCGGTATGCAAAAATCATAAACAATGGCTTAGAGCAGAGGGCAAGTCAGGGAGCTGACATTCCATATCCTGGGGCTGTGGTTGGATAATTGTCCCCAGGATACTGATCAACCAAAATTTATTAAAGCGTAAAAATCTTGTGAGCAGTATCCATCTTGGATTTGACTTGCATGTAGTTCCTGCCAGGTTCTTGCACTGCCCAGCATACCCTTACAATTAATACCTGTTATATTCTATTTGCTTTGTCTAGTCTCTGCTCCCAGTCAGCCTTTCCAGGCATCAGTTCCAGGGCAATGTCCCCTGTGCTCCGGGAGAGATGTCTTGGAGCCAGCACATCCCACAGCCTAGACGATGTGTCAGGAGGATTGTCCCAGTTTCTCTGAGGCAGGGGAGGAGGAGGAAAAGGGGTAGGAGGAGGATGAGGAGGAGGATGTGCTGCAGAGCAGGGCTGCCCTGGGCACCATCAGAGGGACAGGGCAGGACAGCTCCTGCTGCCAGGGACGGCTGCAGGGGCTGAAGCTGGGGCTGCAGCCAGGGCTGCCCTGGGCTGTCCTGCAGAGCAGCTCCTGCAGCCCTCAGGGCTCTTGGCCAGCCCAAGGCATGTGCCACCTGCCAGGGGCAGCTCTCAGCCTGCCTGGCAGCTCCCCATGGACTGTGGGGAGAAGTTGGAGGGGTAAAAAGCCACTCCCATCAGGGCAGATTCCTCCTGCTGTGGAGATGGTGCTGCATGGCCAGGGCTGCTCTCAGCTTTCTCTTCAAGGGAAGGGAAAGGAGCTGTCAGGTGTTTCTGTGTCACTGAGACTCCTGCACTGTCCCTCGGGGGATCAGCAGATCTGCCTCTCATCTCCCTCACAAAGTGCCTCCTCACCCTCCTGTGCCTACAGACAGCAGCAGCAGCACCTTGGCTTGCAGCATCTCAGTTTGTCTGAGCTGCCCTTAAGGCCCTGCTGGCAGGGAGATGCCCCTGGGCAGTGCCCTGTGCTGGGAGGGGTCTGCAGAGCAGAGCTGAGCCCCCAGGGCTGAGCTGGGCTCTGGGAGCACTGGCAGGGACAAGGCTTGGATAGGAAGAAACAGGTCCCAGTAGGCACAACTCCAGGCAGATGAGAGCCACACCAAACCTGGATATCCCATCCTGTCTAGCTGCACAGGGAAAGAAATGTGGGTTTAGTAAATCTTGCTTTGAAACCAGATTATTCAAAACGTCTTCTTTATTTTTCAGGCACATTTTAAGTGCAGTCATTGTGAAATACTGGCAGGTGTATATGAGCAAAGGGCAGCTGTGTGGAACGAGCAGGTCTGACTCTACTCGGGCACAGGGAGCCCTGTGTTCCCCCTGGGCTCCCCAGTGTTCAAGCTCAGAGCAATGCTTAAAGAGGATTTCTCTCACTTCAAAGAAAGCAAAACCCCAAGCTCAAAGATAAAAAAAACAAAGTGAGAGAAATTTCCCCAATAAAAGAGAAGCAATTTTGAGTAAATCTCAAAAAAATAGCATAGAGCTGACACAAGGAAACCTGTCCCAACTACTCTGTCTCCTTTTAACAGCTCACCATGCCCAGAGTGAAGGTATGTCCAACAGCAGCTCCATCAGACACTTCCTCCTGCTGCCATTGGCAGACATGCGGCAGCTGCAGCTCCTGCACTTCTGCCTCTTCCTGGGCATCTCCCTGGCTGCCCTCCTGGGCAACGGCCTCATCATCAGCGCCGTAGCCTGCGGCCACCACCTGCACACCCCCATGTTCTTCTTCCTGCTCAACCTGGCCCTCACTGACCTGGGCTCCATCTGCATCACTGTGCCCAAAGCCATGCACAGTTCCCTCTGGGACACCAGGACCATCTCCTATGCAGGATGTGCTGCACAGCTCTTTTTCTTTGTCTTCTTTATCTCAGCAGAGTTTTCCCTCCTGACCGTCATGTGCTACGACCGCTACGTGTCCATCTGCAAACCCCTGCACTGCGGGACCCTCCTGGGCAGCAGAGCTTGTGCCCACAAGGCAGCAGCTGCCTGGGCCAGTGGCTTTCTCACTGCTCTGCTGCACACAGCCAATACATTTTCCCTGCCCCTGTGCAAGGGCAATGCCCTAGGCCAGTTCTTCTGTGAAATCCCCCATATTCTCAAGCTCTCCTGCTCACACTCCAGCATCAGAAAGGTTGCGCTTCTTGTGGTTAGTGCTTTTCTTTTTTTGGCTTGTTTTGTGTTCATTGTTTTCTCCTATGTGCAGATCTTCAGGGCCGTGCTGAGGATCCCCTCTGAGCAGGGACGGCACAAAGCCTTTTCCACCTGCCTCCCTCACCTGGCTGTGGTCTCCCTGTTTGTCACCATTGGGTCATTTGCCTTCATGAAGCCCCCCTCCATCTCCTCCCCATCTCTGGATCTAACAGTGTCAGTTCTGTACTCAGTGGTGCCTCCAGCCCTGAACCCCCTCATCTACAGCCTGAGGAACCAGGAGCTCATGGCTACAGTGTGGACACTGATGATTGAATGCTTTCAGAAATATTGAACTACTTTTCAGGTTCTCCAAATCACTTGTAATAAAAGTTATCTTTGTTAGTTCTTGTTTGGTTTGGTAGGTGGTTTGTTCTTTTCTTTCCTTTGCATCTGTTTCCTAATATTGTCAACAAAGCAACTTTATTTTTCCTGGCATACCTCATTTTGTTTTCCTCCAAGTCTACTGTTACCCAAAGACTGTGTAAATGAGGAACTGTGCTATAAGTGGCATTAAACAAAATAAAAAATCTCCTACCAAAGTTTCCTCGAGAGATCCCCTTTTGTTCCCTTCTCTGGAGCAGCAGCAGCAGTGTCTGTGTACAGAGCTGGGGCAGATCAGTGCTGGCACAGCAGCTGTGCCCAGCAGCAGCAGCACTTGGTGTTGCCAGTGCTGCTCCCGTGCCACTGCCCCGCTGCCCTCCTGCCCCTCGTGTTGCTGCAGGGCCTGAGTGCTCTCGGGGCCGGGCACAGCCCTGGGGGTGGCTGTGCCGGGGCTGCAGCAGGGACAGGCCATGGGCACTGCTGGGGCAGCGCTGACGCCTCAGGGCAGGGCCTGGGGGCTCCAGGCTCCTTGGCCAGGCTCTCTCCACAACACTTGGCCAGGCCAGTGCTGAGCAGAGAAAACCCCCGTGAGCAGCCCCAGGCTGGCCGTGGGCAGGCTGGGTGCAAACAGCATGGCTGGTGCTCTGCAAGGTCCCTGCAAGGGGGAGACCTTGGCAAGGAGCAGCAGAGCAGGGGCTGATCCATCCCCACTGCACTGGACAGCCCAGGGCAGCGTCCCACAGCGTCCTCATGCACCTGCCAACAACATCCCCCTCTGCAGCCCTGGCCTCTCCCCCAGCTCACACAGGTGCTGCATGCTTACAGGAAAAGACACGGCAGCACTGGCTCAGGAGCCCCTGTTTGCACTGCACAGAGCAGGCGTCAGAACCCCCATGGTGCTGCTGTGGGGAGATGGAGCTGAGTGAGCACAAATGCCATCAGCCCCTGGGGCCAGCAAGGGCTGGGGCACTGGAGGGAAACCACTCAGGTGTTGTGGTGGCCTCTGAATTCAGCCAGAAAGTTTGTTCCCATGAGCTGTGAGCTTCCTGTCCCACTGCAGACATTGTTCCTTAGAGCCAGAGCTGCCTGGGAGCCACCCTCAAACTGCCCTGAGCATTTCCTTGGCTTCACCTTTGATTTCTTTCCTGTCAAAACTGCGATTTCTTCCTCTTGCCCATCCCTGTCACCTCCCCTGCAAACAGCCCATCCCTGTTTGCCTCTTTCTCTCTGGCCCCACTCCCCATTTCAGTTCCTGAACTGGCAACATGGGAATGTCCCTTGGGGAGCAGGATCATCCTACAAGTGCTGCACGAATTGTCTGCAGGGTCCTGCAGTGCCTCGTGCTGCTCCCTTGCCAGAGGCACCACAGGCCAGGGGGGCACATTTGGGCTGGTGTGTCTGGGTGTGGGGCTCCCTGTTCTGGGCACTGAGGAAGGGCTGGAGAGGCTCTGCAGGACTGACAGGATGGGCTTTGGGGCTGTGAGGAGAAGCTGAGGAGCCTGGGCTGACGGACCTTCTGAAGAGGAGGCCCAGGGCTCATCCTGCAATTGCTCCAGGGGTGGTTTCAGAGAATCACAGAATCAGCCAGGCTGGAAAAGGCCTTGGAGATTAAGGCCAGCCTGTGCCCTGACACCACCTTGTCTCCCTGAGCCTCCTCTTCTCCAGGAAAAACAACCCCAGCTCTTTCAGTGCTCCTCACAGGACTTGTGCTCCTGACCCCTCACCAGCTTTGTTGCCCTTCTCTGGACACGCTCCAGCCCCTCCATGTCCTTCCTGAATTGGGGGGCCCAGGACTGGACACAGCACTCGAGGTGCTGCCCAAGCAGTGCCTAATACTGGGGAAGAATCACTGCCCTTGTCCTGCTGGCCACACCATTCCTGATCCAGGCCAGGAGCCATTGACCTTCCTGGCCACCTGGGCACACTGCTGGCTCATGTCCAGCCTGCTGTCCATCAGTGCCCTCAGGTCCCTTTCTGCCTGGCTGCTGTTCATTCCCTCTGTCCCCAGCCTGTAATGCTGCAGGGGTTGTTGTGGCCAAAGTGCAGGAGCCAAAACTTGGTCTTTTTAAACCTCACCTTGTTGGATTTGGGTCCTGGATCCAGCCTGTCCAGGTCCCTCTGCAGAGCCCTCCTACCCTCCAGAACATCTACACTCCAAGGCAACTTGTTGCCAGCAAGGTTCCATGAGGCTGTAGAATGTCACAATGATCCCCATGATTCCATGAGGCCTCCCAGTGTCACAATGTCACTTTGGTTCCATGGGAGCCCTGTATTGTCACAAAGTCCCCTGGATCCTTGGGCCCTGCAGTGTCACAATGGTGCCCTGGTACCCCAAGGTCCTGCAGGCCCCGCAGTGTCACAATGGTGCCCTGGTTCCACAAGGTTCTGCACAAGATCCCTTGGTTCCATGGGGCACCACAGTGTCACAATTGTTCCCTTAGTTGCAAGAGTACTTACAGTGGAACAATGGCCCCTTGGTTCCATTGGCCCCAGGCTCTCACAAGGCTCTCCTTGGTTCTGCAGTGTCACAGTGGCCCCTTGGTTCCACAAGGCCCTGCAGTGTCACAGTGGCCTCTGTGGTTCCACCAGGACCCAGAGTGTCACAATGGACTCCTGGCTTCCATGTAGCCCCACAGTGTCACAGTGGCCCCTTGGCTCTGTGGTGCCATGTCATACACAGTGTCACTCTGGTCCTCTCAGTTCCACGAGGCCCCACAGTGTCACAATGGCCCCTTGCTTCCCCAGGGCCCTGCAGTGTCACAATCATCACAGCATCACCCAGGCTGGAAAAGACCTTTGAGAGCATCGAGTCCAACATGTAACCTAAAACCACCTTGTCACCCAGACCATGGCACTCAGTGCCACATCCAGTCTATGCTGAAACACTTCCAGGGACAGGGATTCATCCACCTCTCTGAGCAGCCCATTCCAATGCCCAATCAACCTTTTTGTCAAGAAGGTTTCTTAATGTCCAGCCTAAACATTCCATGGTGGAGCTTCTGGTTATGTCTATTTGTCCTGGCACTGTTCCCTGGGAAAAGAGCTCGACCCCAGCCCGGTTGTACCCTCCTGTCAGGGAGTTGTAGAGTGATGAGGTCTCAGCTGAGCCTCCTCTTCTCCAGGATAAACCACCTCAGCTGCCTCAGCTTCTCCTCATGGAACTTGTGTTCCAGACTCCTCACCAGCCTTGTTGCCCTTCTCTGGACACGCTCCAAGCCCTCCATATCCTTCCTAAATTGGGGGCCCCAGAACTGGACACAGCACTTGAGGTGCTGCCCAACCAGTGCTGAGCACAGGGGAAGAATCACTGCCTGGGTCCTGTTGGCCACACCATTCCTGATCCATAGGATTCCCGGGGTTGGATGAGAGAAATGGTGGGGAGGTGGTGGGGACAAAGTGTGATTGATTGTGAGCCATGAAGAGTCTTGGCTTTCATGTCTATTCAGATTGCATTAGAAGGTCCTGGGGGTCAATATCTCCTGGACATTGCTGATATAAACCTATAAACAGGAAAATAAAACAAAACAAAATAGATTTCTCTCTGCAGTGTTTTCAAGATAGTATATTAGCTTGGAATACACTTTTGAATTCTTTTTAAGTAACCACAGAAGAATTGAAAACTTAAATTATTCCCAGGGGCTTTTCTTGTTTGGGTGTTTTGAACAAATATTTGTGAGTCTTCCGCATTTAATTCCTATCCGGAAGAGCTCAATGAAGATCACACCTCCAGAGTAGGAAAATTCACCAGCAACATCCAAATGGCTGAGGATCCATCCTCATCAGAGCAGCAATGAACAGCAATGGGCACAGCTTTGTGGCTGCCTGTCCAAGTTTAGGACAAAACTGGGGAAAAGCCTCCAAAGGGGCCCCCCAGACTAAACCCCCCTCACAATTCCTCCCCCCCACTGGGCTCGGAGAGAATTTTACTCGGGGGGAAAAGTGGAAAAAACTTGTTTATTAACAAACACAAGAAAAAAACACTTCCCAGCAACAGGAAAGTACAATCCCAGATGACAAAAGAACTGTTTTCACCGAAGTGAGAGACGGTCGCTGCTGGGAAGGGCGAGAAGCTTCTTGGGCAGGCTCCGGAGGCAGTCTCTGATGCTCAGGTCCCATCCGGAGCCGGTACAGATCTTGGAGCTGAAGGAGAGAAGGGGGAGGGGAAGGCAGCAGCCGGGACAGAGCCGGGGCAGCAGCAGGCAGAAGCAATAGGGCAAAAGCAGCGGCCGGGGTAGCTAGCGCAGCAAGCAGCAGCAGCAGCAGCAGCAGCAGCAGGGCAAGCCAAGCAAGCACAGCCCCGGGGCACCACCCCCCCAGGGGGGGAGAAAGGGCACCAGCGGCAGCTCCATGCAGACAGCAAGGTGTGGGGGCGGGAGAGGAGCAGACATAACACCAACCCAGGACATTCCACCCCTTATCCCACATCGTGAACGTTACACACGATTGGGATATACACCCACTCACTACAACGTAAAAGCTTTCATCCGACTTCCGCAAACCTTCATCACTTACACATTTCTACTCATTTCACTTACTCAGACCTTCAACACTTACATATGTCTTTCTGTCTCATCCTACAATCAGTTCTCCCTGTGGTACTCACCGTGTTGTTCCATCTTCCTGCATTATCCACCACGTGCATCCTGGTCCTTGAGCAAAGACAATCCCACGAATGGGTTTGCCTGTACCCGAGGCAGGATTAACCCATACTGCCTTTCCTAACAGACCTCTGACATGGGCCACTGGGACTTTATCTCCATCCACTGTATTAAGGGAGTCAGACTGGGCAGGACCTGCTCGGTTGATGGAACCTCTGGTGTTAACTAACCAAGTAGCCTTTGCTAGATGTTGTTCCCAGTTTTTAAAGGACGCCCCACCTAATGCCTTCAAGGTGGTTTTCAGTAATCCATTGTACCTTTCCACTTTACCTGCAGCTGGTGCATGGTAAGGGATGTGGTACACCCACTCAATGCCATGTTCTCTAGCCCAGGTGTTAATGAGATTGTTCTTAAAATGAGTCCCATTGTCTGACTCAATTCTCTCAGGGGTGCCATGCCTCCACAGGACCTGCTTTTCCAGGCCCAGGATGGTGTTGCGGGCTGTAGCATGAGACACTGGGTACGTCTCTAACCATCCAGTTGTGGCTTCCACCATGGTCAGGACATAGTGCTTGCCTTGGCGGGTCTGAGGCAGTGTGATGTAGTCAATCTGCCAGGCCTCTCCGTACTTATACTTGGACCACCGCCCCCCATACCAGAGGGGCTTCACCCGCTTCGCCTGCTTAATGGCAGCGCACGTGTCACAGTCGTGGATAACCTGGGAGATGCTGTCCATGGTTAGATCCACCCCTCGGTCTCGTGCCCACTTGTAGGTGGCATCTCTGCCCTGATGACCCGAGGCATCATGGGCCCATCGAGCTAGGAACAATTCTCCCTTGTGTTCCCAATCTAAGTCTATCTTCGACACCCCTATCCTTGCAGCTTGATCTACTTGCTGATTATTTTGCTGCTCCTCATTGGCTCTCTTTCTGGGGACATGGGCATCTACATGGCGAACTTTCACAGGTAATCTCTCTAATCGAGTAGCGATGTCTTTCCACTCTTCAGCAGCCCAAATTGGTTTTCCTCTGTGCTGCCAGTTCGCCTTTTTCCATTTCTTCAACCATCCCCACAGAGCATTGGCTACCACCCAGGAATCAGTGTATAAATAGAGTTTCGGCCATTTCTCTCTCTCTGCGATGTTAAGGGCCAGTTGGACAGCTTTGAGTTCGGCAAATTGACTGGATCCACCCTCTCCTTCAGTGGCCTCTGCAACCCGTCGTGTGGGGCTCCATACATCTGCTTTCCATCTCCGGTTCATTCCCACAACGCGACAGGAGCCATCAGTGAATAGAGCATAGCGTGTTTCCTCTGCCGGTAGCTCGTTGTATGGTGGAGCTTCTTCAGCCCGTGTCACTGGTTCTTCTTCTTCATCCGCGACACCGAAACTTTCACCTTCGGGCCAGTTTGTAATTATTTCCAGAATCCCAGGACGATTTAGTTTCCCGATTCTGGCACGCTGAGTGATGAGGGCAATCCACTTGCTCCACGTGGCACTGGTGGCATGGTGGGTTGAGGGAACCTTTCCGCTGAACATCCACCCCAGCACCGGTAGTCGGGGTGCCAGGAGAAGCTGTGCTTCCGTACCAATGACTTCTGAGGCGGCTTGGACTCCCTCATAGGCGGCCAAAATTTCCTTCTCCGTTGGGGTGTAATTGCCTTCAGACCCTCTGTAACTTCTGCTCCAAAATCCTAGGGTTCAGCCTCGGGTCTCACCAGGCACCTTCTGCCACAGGCTCCAGGACAGACCATGGTTCCCGGCTGCAGAGTAGAGCACATTCTTTACCTCTGGTCCCGTCCTGACTGGGCCAAGGGCCACTGCATGAGCGATCTCCTGCTTCATCTGGGCAAAAGCTTGCTGTTGTTCAGGGCCCCAGTGGAAATCGTTCTTCTTGCGAGTGACCTGGTAAAGAGGGCTTACAATTTGGCTGTACTCAGGGATGTGCATTCTCCAAAAGCCTATGGCACCTAGGAAAGCTTGGGTCTCTTTCTTGTTGGTAGGTGGGGACATGGCTGTAATTTTGTTAATGACATCAGTAGGAATCTGATGCCGTCCATCTTGCCACTTCACTCCCAGGAACTGGATCTCACGTGCAGGTCCCTTAACCTTACTCTTCTTGATGGCGAAGCCGGCTTCCAGGAGGATTTGGATAATTTTCTCTCCTTTCTCAAACACTTCTGCTGCTGTGTTCCCCCATACGATGATGTCATCAATATATTGTAGATGTTCCGGAGCCTCACCCTTTTCCAGTGCAGCCTGGATCAGTCCATGACAGATGGTGGGACTGTGTTTCCACCCCTGGGGCAGTCGATTCCAGGTGTACTGCACGCCCCTCCAGGTGAAAGCAAACTGAGGTCTGCACTCTGCGGCCAGAGGAATGGAGAAAAACGCATTGGCGATGTCAATGGTGGCATACCACCTTGCTGCCTTGGACTCCAGCTCGTACTGCAGCTCCAGCATGTCTGGCACGGCAGCGCTCAGCGGTGGAGTCACTTCATTCAAGGCACGATAGTCCAAAGTTAGTCTCCATTCTCCATTAGATTTTCGCACAGGCCAGATGGGACTGTTGAAGGGTGAGTGGGCTTTGCTGACCACCCCTTGGCTCTCCAGCTCACGGATCATCTTGTGAATGGGGATCACAGCATCTCGAGTTGTTCTATATTGCCGGCGATGTACTATTGAAGTGGCAATCGGTACTCGTTGGTCTTCTCCTTTCAGCAATCCTACTGTAATGGGATTCTCAGCCAGTCCAGGCAGGGTGTTCAATTGGCGGATGTGTTCTGCCATTACAGCCGCTATCCCGAATGCCCACTTCAGGCCTTTTGGATCCTTAAAATACCCGCTCTGAAGGTAATCTATGCCCAAAATGCATGGGGCCTCTGGACCAGTCGCAACAAGATGTTTCTTCCATTCCCTTCCAGTTAAACTCACTTCAGCTTCCACCAGGGTGAAGTCCTGCGAGCCACCTGTTACACCAGCGATGGAAACGGATTCTTCCCCCACATATCTTGATGGAATTATCGTACATTGGGCACCTGTATCAACTAAAGTTCGGTACTTCTGTGGTTTCGATGTGCCAGGCCACCGAATCCACACAGTCCAAAAGACACGATTTTCCCTCGCCTCACCCTGGCTAGAGGCAGGGCCCCTCTAAGCCTGTTTATCTTTCTTCCCTGGGGCATGCATCTTAGAAGTTCCTTCGAGAGGGTCAGACATGTCATTATCACTGTCATATTTGGCACTTTGGGTACGGGCAACAGGAGCGGCTCTCCTTCGGATGGAACTTCCGCTTTCAATCTTGCCTTCCTTCAACTCCCTCACCCGTTGTGCCAGAGCTGCCGTAGGCTTTCCATCCCATCTCCTCATGTTCTCTCCAGAATCCTGCAGGAAAAACCATAGCTTGGCCCGGGGAGTGTACCTCCTCTCCCCATCGGGAGAACGTCTACGTTGGTTGCCAGGACGTCCAATTTGCACGGCTGAAATTTGGAGGAGGTCCTCCTTAATTTCCTCCCTGAGCCTCTTATGATTTTCCTCTATCTTGTCCTCTAAGTTCTGCAAGCGTGTTTCCACGGCGGCGATTCTGGCATGGGTTGGGCCATGCACAGCATCCGCGTATGCCCGGAGCTTCTTCGCCATGTTCAGCACCGTTTCATAGACCTCTTCCCGCTTCATTATTGCCAGAGCAGACGCATATTCAGATGGCCTGAGTCGCACCAGCTTCCTCCACATTACAGGTGTGCATGGTACCAGGTCTGGGTTCCTAGTTGTTACATCATCTGAAAAAATAATCTCCGCCACTGCCATCTCCCTCAGACGTTGGATCCCTTGCTCTATGGTTTTCCACTTGGTCTGTTGCATATACAGATCATCGGCACACAGATATCTTTGTGCTACGCTGTCTAAAACACGTGCCCAGAGGCTTTGAGGGTTAGCCTCCCTCATCATACCTTGATCGATGACCGGATCATGAGACAGGGATCCCAGGTGTCTCACCTCAGTGCCATCTAAGATGGTAGCCTCGCCTGCCGCATCCCAAAGCCGGACCGGCCAACTAATTATGGATTCATCGGGCTGTCTTGTATAATCCTTTCTTAAACCCCGAAGATCTTTTAAGGACAGAGACTCATTATTAGTTTCTGATCTCACACCAGTGGTTTTAACTCTTGATTTTACATCAGGAGGTGTTGAAGGTCCTTCTCCTGCATCCTCATCATCATCCTCCACTGGCCGATCGGTCTTCTTGGTGCACTTCCCACTCCTTGTACTGGTAGCCACAGCCATTGGTTGAAGCTTGCTTTCTAATTTCATCCCTGTCCTCGAGCCTGGGGTGCTAACTACAGCCTGAGTAGCTGGCATAGTAGCTGTGTTATCTCCCTGTTCCCTTTCCTTTGTTTGTTGTTCTCCACTATCTAACAGGGTACGATAAGCATACGCCAGTGCCCAGCTCAATGCAGTAATCTTTTTTTTTTCCTGGAGCTATTGTGGCATTTCTCTTTCACATATTTTACCACCTCAGCCGGGTTCTGAATTTGCTCATGTGAAAAATCCCAAACCTTAGGATCAGAAAATTCCTTTAACATCTGGCCCAGGTCCTGCCATTTTCCACACCACTCAGGACTCCTCACACTTTGTCCTGCTGCTAAATCAGGAGTCGCACCAGCACTTCTAGAAATCTCAGCCCTGATTTTATTTAAAACTGTAAACTGTGTAGAGGAAGCTTACAACATTAAACGTCAGGAAGATGATCTCTTTAATACTAAAGGAGAACTGCACATATCCTAATAACGAGGTAAAAAATTCAGAGGAGACAAAGGGAAGCAAAGGCTGAAAAGCCTCCTCCCCTGCTTCTCCTCTAATAAACTGGATACATATCCATAACCAGGATCCAGAAGATATCCCTGGAACCGATTCCAGCATTTTCATAAACCTCTTACAAGCCATTGCAACCAAGCCCAGTCCAATCAATATTTTGGTCATTATCCCTCTAGTATAAAAACTACACATAGGAGACAGTACTGGAGCTATTTCCGGGCAGGAAAATAACCCCAGAGACCAAAGAGGCATTAAAACCTCAAAAAAACCCAGTATCCAGAACCACATACTGAAATCCATTCCAAACACCATTATATATAGTTACACAGTTTTTTCCACTTTCTTCGGTTCCCCGTACGGGCCACCAAATTATTTGTCCAAGTTTAGGACAAAACTGGGGAAAAGCCTCCAAAGGAGCCCCCCAGACTAAACCCCCCTCACAATTCCTCCCCCCCACTGGGCTTGGAGAGAATTTTACTCGGGGGGAAAAGTGGAAAAAACTTGTTTATTAACAAACACAAGAAAAAAACACTTCCCAGCAACAGGAAAGTACAATCCCAGATGACAAAAGAACTGTTTTCACCGAAGTGAGAGACGGTCGCTGCTGGGAAGGGCGAGAAGCTTCTTGGGCAGGCTCCGGAGGCAGTCTCTGATGCTCAGGTCCCGTCCGGAACCGGTACAGATCTTGGAGCTGAAGGAGAGAAGGGGGAGGGGAAGGCAGCAGCCGGGACAGAGCCGGGGCAGCAGCAGGCAGAAGCAATAGGGCAAAAGCAGCGGCCTGGGTAGCTAGCGCAGCAAGCAGCAGCAGCAGCAGCAGCAGGGCAAGCCAAGCAAGCACAGCCCCGGGGCACCACCCCCCCAGGGGGGGAGAAAGGGCACCGGCGGCAGCTCCATGCAGACAGCAAGGTGTGGGGGCGGGAGAGGAGCAGACATAACACCAACCCAGGACACTGCCCCAGCTCTGGGATGGGCCCTGGGCCTGGAGCAGGAGCAGCTCTGCAGGGCCCCAAGGCCGGGGGCTGTTGTGCTGGCCTGGGCAGATGGGATGGCAGCAGGGGCTGCAGAGCTCTCAGGAGCTCAGGGAGAGGGGAGCAGGGCACACAGGGAGCCTCCTTTTGCCTTGGCCAAGCACCTTCCCAATAACCACCCCAAATGGCTACACACAGTGACCACCCCCACTGCCTGATGCTGTGACCACTACCCATAGACCACCCAACTGAACAAACTGACTGACCACCCAACTGACCATACCCTGACTGACCACATGCCACTGAGCACATCCACTGGCTATACCAAATAACCACTCCCTCAATGACCACATCCACTAACCTCATCCACTGACCACCCCCATGACCATGCCCACTGACTGCACCCACCTACCACACCAACTGACCACTCCACTGATCACATCCACTGAGCACACCAACTGACCACACCCCAATGACACACCAGCTATCCACATCCACTGACTGCCACCCAATGACCACACCCACTGACCACCCCCAACAATCATCCCCCAATGACCACACCCACTGACTGCACCCACTGATGGAACCCACTGACCAAACCCACTGCCCAGACGTCAATGCCCACATCCCATTTCCCACTCCCACCGACAGTACCCACTGACCAAACACAGTGACCACCCCCACTGACCAAACCACATGGACCTGCCCAATGGCCACACCCACTGACAACAACCTTGGTCCACACACCACTGCCTACACCCCACTGACCACACTCACTCACCACACCCACTGACCACTCTGCCACTGACTGCACTGACCCATTGACCACCACCTATCACCACACCAATTGACCACCCAACTGACCACACCTACTTACTACCCCCCACTGACCTCCCAACTGACCACATCCACTGACCACAGCTATTGACCACACCCCAATGCCTAAAACCTCTGCCCAGATACCAATGTCCACAACCCACTTACCACAGCCACTGAAACACAACTGACTACACTGACACTAACCACAACCACTGACCACAAAACTCTGTCCACCCAAACTGACCACACGCCACTGACCACCTCCATGGACCACAACCAATGACCACATCTCTACTGCCCACACCCACACACTGTAATAAATAAGAGGCCTTTTGTTCGCCTGACAGACTTTAGACCTTGGAGGAATATCCCCAAGATTTGTGAGGTCAGAATGGGGGTTGTTCTGCTTTGATCCTCTGACAGACAGACCTTGAAAAAGATATCGCTAGAACTTGTTAATAGCTTTGCTCTGCTTGATAGGCCTTAAAGTAAAAAGCCAGAATGTGTTTTGCTTTGCTTGCATAATTACATATTGTTTTAAGTGCCAAGAAAGGAGTCAGTGGCTGAGGAAGACTACTCGCCCTCATCCCCCGACCACCAGAAGGCAGAAAAAGACCCCCTAGCAACTGGAGGAGCATGCGCTGAACTACTAAAGGAGGAGCACGTCACCCAAAAACCTAACAGCTTAAAAGGAACAGACTAAGGGGGGGTGGGTGCAGCAGGTGGTGGAGTGGAGACTCCCCTGCTGTCCAGCGCGCTGAATTTGCTTTTGCTTTCTGTAACCAATAAATCTTTAAATTGTTATTTGATCTTTTATGGCCCATTGCGCTCATTTATAACAAATTTGGTGCCGTACTCGGATCGAGATTTTGGAGGGGCTCTCTGCCTGCGGGGAGGCGCGCCCCACCATTTTGGTGGCCCCGGGGACGGGAGTCCTATCCCAACCTCGACCGACGAACCTAAAATTAAGAAAGCAAAAGCAAAGGTAGGAGGGCCCAATTGACCCCTTAAATTTTGTGCACAAAGTCCGGATGAAGACGCAGGACACGTAAGTATAAGGGATCCATTCGGGCGGGGTCGGGATCCCGGAGTACAACGTGTGGTGTGTGTGTGAGAGGGGGACTGGCAGCCAGATTTCCCAAGCGAGTGCGGACCCTTAGTAGTGCGGTTCCCATTGACCCGCGAGGGCGTGGGCCACGAAACAGGGGAAGCGAAAGTGATTTTTGGTGTGAGTGAAGGTACTCCGGAGGAAATGGGGCAGGGGAAGAGTAAACCTCCTGCAAGTGTTAAACTCCCACCCATACCTAGAGATAGTCCCTTAGGATTTTTACTAGAAAATTGGGACCATTTCCCTGGAATGGAAGGGAAGGATAAGGCAAAAATGATATATTACTGTGTAGAAGTTTGGGGTGGGAAGGAGATTTCAGGAAACGTGTTCTGGCCAATATTTGGGTCAACAGAGGATTGGATAAAACAGAGATTAAATATTTGGGTAAATACAAAAAAACCTGTTTGTTTGGAGGAAAGTAAGTATGCAAAAATCTGGATAGCCTGTCCTGAGGTTTTTATCTTTAAATTGACCGAAAAAGGGAATAACAAAAATAAGAAAAAGGGAAGAGGAAAGTCAGAAACGGCAAGTTAGAATGATGGTTGCTGCGGTACGAGAAAGTAGGGAACAGGGTCAGAGAGAGACACAGAGGCGGCCAGTAAGAGAGCTTAAGGAGTTTAGGAATTCAAGGGAGAGACAGGACATTAAGGTGTGTTTTTATTGTGGAAAAAAAGGACATTTCAAGAAAGAGTGTAGGGTCGGGATTCGGGATGAAAAGGAGTTCAAGACAGATTAGAGGGGTCAGGGGCTCTATCTCTTGGGGACACAGAAACATCATAAGGAGCCCTTGATAAAACTGAAGGTGGGTCCCCATGGCCAGGAAATAGTTTTTCTGGTTGACACAGGAGCTGAAAGATCAACTATTCAGTTCTTGCCAAAAAGATGTAGTCTATCTAAAGAGACTGCCACGGTAGTAGGAGCAAAGGGAGAACCCTTTGAGGTGGGGGTTATTAAAAGGGTGACAGTTGAATCAGAATTAAGAATTGGGTTGGGAGACTTTTTGTTAGTATCAGAATCTGAATATAATCTATTGGGGAGGGACATGATTATATAACTAGGAATTAGGATAGAAGTAGTAGAAAAGAAACTGCAAATTAAACTCTGTCCTCTCAGAGTGGAGGATGAAGAAAAGATAAACCCTGAAGTATGGTATAATCCAGGAAACGTGGGGCAGCTAAAAATAGCCCCATTTTCGGTGATTATTAGAAATCCGGAAGTCCCGGTAAAAATAAAGCAATATCCCCTATCCCCTGAGGGTCGACGAGGATTAAAACCTGAGGTAGATAGATTGTTGAGCAAGGGGCTGCTAGAACCATGCATGTCACCCTTCAACACACCGATAGTCCCTGTGCGCAAATCAGATGGCACTTATCGGTTAGTGCACGACTTAAGGGAAATTAATAAACGCACAGTGGCTTGGTTCCCCGTGGTGGCAAATCCATATACACTTTTAAGTAAATTGGGGCCTAATAACTTATGATATAGTGTCATAGATTTAAAGGATGCCTTTTGAGCTTGCCCTTTCGATGAGGCAAGCCGGGATTACTTTGCATTTGAATGGGAGGACCCCGATACAGGAAGGAGGCAACAGCTGAGGTGGACAGTGTTACCCCAGGGGTTCACAGAATCTCCAAATTTGTTTGAACAGGCATTGGAACAAATTTTGCAAGATTACCAAACAGGACCGGGAGTAACCCTGATACAATATGTAGATGATCTGCTTCTGGCAGGGGAACATGAGGAGGATGTAAGGAAAGAAAGTATAAGGCTGTTGAATTTTCTGGGACTTAAGTGGTTAAAAGTTTCTAAGACTAAACTTCAGTTTGTAGAGGAGGAGGTAAAATATTTGGGGCACTATTTAAAGAAGGGAGAGAAAAGAATAGACCCTGAAAGGATCCAAGCAATTATGTCACTACCTATTCCAAAAAAAAAAAAAAAACAAGAAACAAGTTCGTCAAATTTTAGGACTTACCGGGTACTGCAGGCAGTGGATTGAAAATTATAGCAGTAAAACTAGATTTTTTTTACCATAAATTAACACAGGAAGGGCTAATGAAATGGAGTCAAGAAGACACAGAGAAACTTCAGGAATTAAAGGAAAATTTGGTCTATGTCCCGGTCTTAAGCCTCCCGGATGTGAGGAGACCATTTTTCTTATTTGTAAACATAGAAGAGGGTATTGCATTTGGGGTACTTACCCAGGATTGGGCAGGGAAAAAGAAGCCCGTTGTATATTTATCAAAAATTTTAGATCTTGTGAGTAGGGGCTGGCCAACCTGTTTACAAATAGTGGCCGGATGTGCCCTATTGGTGGAAGAAGCTAGAAAAATTACTTTTAATGGTAATCTCAAAGTAATGTCCCCTCACAACATCCGGAGTGTATTACAGCAAAAAACAGAAAAATGGATTTCGGATGCTAGGCTTTTAAAGTATGAAGGAATTCTGGTAGAGGCACCCAATTTGACGTTAGAAACCACTGCACTACAGAACTCGGCCGCATTTTTATATGGGGGACCGGAGCATGAGTTTTTGACCCATGACTGTATAGCTACAATAGAGGAGCAGACGAAGATTAGACCAGATTTAGAAGAAGAAGAATTAGAAAGTGGTGAAAGACTTTTCGTGGATGGATCCTCCAGGGTAATAGAAGGGAAGAGAAAATCAGGGTATGCAATAGTGCAGGGTCCGAGCTTACAGGTGGTAGAGTCGGGTGCATTAGATAGATCATGGTCTGCCCAGGCATGTGAATTATATGCAATATTAAGGGCCTTGAAACTTCTTGAGGAGAAGGAGGGGACAATATATACTGATTTTAGATATGGATTTGGAGTAGTCCATACATTTGGAAAGCTATGGGAAGAAAGGGGCCTTATTAACTCACAGGGGAAGGATTTGATACACCAGAAACTTATAGTTGAGATACTAAAAGCTCTGAGAGGGCCGACAAGGTTAGCAGTGGTTCATTTAAAGGGACACCAACAAGGAATAGATTTAAAAAGCAGGGGGAATAACGCTGCAAATCAGGAGGCAAAACGGGCAGCCCTAAAGGAAATGGTCCTAAAAGAAAAAGGGGGGCAAAGGGGAAAAGATGGAGTCAAGGACGGTGAAAACACTGACACAATTTTTATGAATGAGGAGAAAGAGAGACTTAGAAGAATGGGTGTTACAGAGGAAGCAGGAAAGTGGATATTAGCAGACAGCCGGGAAGTGCTACAAAAGGCAATAGCTCAGAGGGTATTGTATAAGTTACATCAGAAAACTCATTGGGGAGCCCAGGGGCTGGTGGATCACTTTGCCGCTAGGTACATGAGCATCGGGCTCCACGATATAGCTAAACATATCACAAAGGGATGTCCTACCTGTTTGCGGGTAAATCGAAGTAACCTCAGAAAATTACCCTATGGGGGAAGGCCTCTAGCAAAACAACCCTTTGCAAATATTCAAGTGGATTTTACTGAATTGCCAAAGGTGGGGAGGATTAAATATCTTTTAGTGGTAGTAGATCATCTTACTCATTATGTGAAAGCCTTCCCGACATCAAGGGAAACCGCACGAACAGTAGTAGAAGCCCTGCTGGAGGAGATAGTCCCCAGGTATGGTGTACCAGAAACAATTGACTCTGATAAGGGGCCGCACTTTACATCAAAGATAACTCAGGAGCTGGCAGCAGCATTAGGAATAAAATGGGAACAACATACTCCTTGGCCCCCTCAAAGTTCAGGCCGGGTAGAAAGGATGAATGGAGAAATAAAAAAAAAACAACTTACTAAATTGGTACTAAAAACAAAATTATCATGGGTTAAATGCATTCCCCTAGCCTTGCTGAATATTCGGACTCAACCGCGGGCGGATTTGGGAATTTCCCCATTCGAGATGTTATATGGCATGCCCTATAGTTTAAAAAAGGCACAGACAAACCCAAATGTTAGTGAACAATACATTAACGAGTATTTAATAGCTTTGATGAAATTTAAAAAAACAGTTATGGGAAAAAGGAATGTTGGTTCAGAGACCACCATTAGATCTTGTATTACATCAGGTTCAGCCCGGGGACTGGGTACTGATCCGAAGTTGGAAGGAAAATCCGATAACACCCAAGTGGGAAGGACCTTACCAGGTGTTGCTTACAATAGACACAGCAGTATGCACTGTGGAAAAAGGGTGGACTCACACAAGCCGAATCAAGGGACCAGTAGATCCGTCTAAATTCACCAACGACCCTGAGTGGGAAGTAAAGGGCACACCTGGGAGCCTGAAACTGACACTTAAGAAGCGAGTAAGCTCTAATTAAAAAGACAGGCTACATTATTCCCACCCCACCGCAGGTATGAGACTTTTTCCACATGAGAGATAGACTGTGGGATCCAACATACTATTCCTTCCTGGCAAAGCTCCGAGCAACAGGAGCACCAGTCGGGGGGGGGAAGATCTGCTGAATGCAGCAGTGAAAATAAGATGTAATGCTGAAAATTGCTGGGGAAATTGTAACCCTTTTGTATGCTTTATTTGTTTAGTTTGTAAGGAGGAGTGGTGGACCCATTGCAGCAACAGTTACCCTCCAAGGGGAGTGTGTAAAAATTGTTATTCGGACCAAAGGCTACTCACCTCTCAGGTCCTGGCTACCAAAGTGGCTGCCAGAGAACTTTTAAGAGGGTCTGAAAAGTGGTGGAAAATTTTTACAAAGGGGATAACCCCTAGTTCTATTGTTATCATTCTAACGAACCTGCCCCATTTGTGGCTAGGATAGTAGCCGCCCTGTGCAGACGGTGGGTACCTGAACTCAGTTGCTATACCCCTCAAATTAAGAACTGCAAGTGGTATAAATACATAAAACATATCAAAAAGCATGGGTCAAACACCCCTCCTGAAGAATACTCCTGCTGCCGAGAAGATGGAACTCCCCATAGCTCGTAGCAACCGAGTTGATGGGCAAGGCAAAGGAGATGAGAGCAGTGGAGGGGAGAGCCCTAGAAAAAGGGGAAAACGAGGAACAGGTACCCAGAACCGTCGAAAGTCCAAGGGAAAAGAAAAGTCTGAGGTAAATTGGAAGGAAAATAAAAAAAGCAGTTGTGGAAAATGGGGAAGCTACCACCTCCAATTAGGAATCTTATATATAATGCTTTTGAGATCTGCGCTTGCAAGCCATGAACCCTTTAAATGGTCACTAATACAATGGGAAAGTCAGAAGGAAATTCAAACACAAATTACTTCGAAAGGTCCTAGCTTTAACATAACCCTGGATGACCTACTTGATAGGACGGGTTCTAGCCCCTATAGTGTATTCTACATGTGTCCAGCATCTAACCCAGGGAGGTCATACTGTAACTACCCCGGAGAATTTTACTGTGGATATTGGGGCTGTGAAACAATTTCCCTGGGATGGTCGGTTCAAATCCAAGATAAATACTTAAGGGTTGAAAGAGGTCCACATGGACGTAAAAAGCCCTGGACAGATCCGTCAGGGGTGGTGACTTATATCGGTACTTGCAAATGGGTCTATCTTAACGTCACGCAACCCCAAGACCCAGGATGGGTAGTAGGAAAATTCTGGGGAGTTAGAATATGGGAACCCGGGAAAGACCGGGGGGGGCATATTGTTATAAAGAAGGAAATTGTACCCCACGATCCTCAACCTGTTGGACCGAATCCTGCAATAACAGACTCAGAAGCCACAATAATGAATCAAGGTGACTTAGACAGCATGACCCCAGAAAATTTCACGGAGGCTAATAATAGATCACAGTTAATGGAGACCACGGCCGTGACACAACCAAGTAGAGGGACCCTATGGAAAATCCTACAAGCCACCTTTAGGGTGTTAAATGGCACATACCCCAATTTAACTAAAGAGTGCTGGTTGTGCTACAGTATTAATCCACCCTTTTATGAAGCCTTAGGTTCTGTAGCAAAGTCTAGAAGAATAAACGGGACCAATCCTTCCTTGTGCCTTTGGAAAAGGGGAAAAGAAAGCACCCCAGGGGTATCGGTGGCTCAGGTAACTGGGAAGGGGAGGTGTATAGGCAACATACCTCGGGATAAAGACCACCTTTGCAGGGTAAAAATGACTGTAACCGACTCCCGCAAACCGGCCCAATGGTTGATCCCTGCTGCAAACACCAAGTGGGTTTGTAACACATTAGGGGTAACCCCGTGTATATCAATATCTAATTTTAATGAAACATCCGAATACTGCATTCAGGTCATGGTAGTCCCCCGGATTGTGTACCACCCAAAAGACTATGTGTATGCTCATCAATTCACTCCAAAACACCACTTAGAGAAACGAGAACCGTTTACAGCCCTCACAGTTGCTATATTACTAAGTATAGGAAGTGCTGGGGTGGGGACAGGAGTGGCTTCCTTAGTGAACCAGCAGCAAGGATTTAAGGATCTTAGAATTTCAGTAGATGAAGATTTAAGTAAAATAGAGAAGGCAATAGACGGTCTCGTAAAATCAGTAAGATCTCTTTCAGAAGTTGTATTGCAGAATAGACGGGGATTAGACCTGTTGTTTTTACAGCAAGGGGGACTGTGTGTGGCTTTGCGAGAGGAGTGTTGCACCTATGCAGACCACACTGGGATAGTAACTGACACCATGGCTGAGCTCCGAAAACAACTGGAGCAGCGCAAGAGAGAAAGGGAGGCCCAGCAAAATTGGTATGAGTCTTGGTTTAAATATTCACCCTGGCTAACGACCCTCTTGTCAAGCATAGCTGCACCAGTGATTTTAATAATTTTAGGGCTTACTTTCGGCCCCTGTATTTTCAACAAAATAATTAGCATTGTAAAAAGCAGGTTAGAAGCCGCTCACCTCATGTTAATACGAGCAAAATATGAAGCCTTAAATGGGAAAGAGGAAAAAGATTACCTGGAGTTACGTAAGAGGGAATTACAAAGATTTAGCGAACAAAAGTAATAATATAGAAAAAGGGGGGACTTGTAATAAATAAGAGGCCTTTTGTTCGCCTGACAGACTTTAGACCTTGGAGGAATATCCCCAAGATTTGTGAGGTCAGAATGGGGGTTGTTCTGCTTTGATCCTCTGACAGACAGACCTTGAAAAAGATATCGCTAGAACTTGTTAATAGCTTTGCTCTGCTTGATAGGCCTTAAAGTAAAAAGCCAGAATGTGTTTTGCTTTGCTTGCATAATTACATATTGTTTTAAGTGCCAAGAAAGGAGTCAGTGGCTGAGGAAGACTACTCGCCCTCATCCCCCGACCACCAGAAGGCAGAAAAAGACCCCCTAGCAACTGGAGGAGCATGCGCTGAACTACTAAAGGAGGAGCACGTCACCCAAAAACCTAACAGCTTAAAAGGAACAGACTAAGGGGGGGTGGGTGCAGCAGGTGGTGGAGTGGAGACTCCCCTGCTGTCCAGCGCGCTGAATTTGCTTTTGCTTTCTGTAACCAATAAATCTTTAAATTGTTATTTGATCTTTTATGGCCCATTGCGCTCATTTATAACACACACCACTCTCACTGACCATATCACAATGACCACCCACAGCCCATACCCACTGACCACCCAAACTAGCAAAACACACTGAGCACTCTGCACTAATCACACCCACTGACCACGCCCTACTGACCATCCTCCAGCAACCTTCAATCTGACTGCTCCTATTGTCCACACCCCACTGACCACAGCCAGTGACCACACCCCAATGCCAACATCCTACTGACCACTCCTCACTGACCACACCCCCTGACTGCACCCCACTCATCCCCCAAATGACCAAACCTCCACTGAACACATCCACTGACCCCATCCACTGAGCACACTGAATGACCACCCAACTGAGCACACCTCCATTGACCACAACCACTGACCACACCTTCTGCCCCCACCCATTTCCCATAGCCACTGGCCATATCCACTGCCCACATCCCCTTCCCCTCCCAACTCACCACATTCCCTTCCCAAGGGCCAGGGGACAAGGTCCAGCAGCTGTGCTGGTTCTGCAGAGCCACAACAGCCCCTGGTTCCATGAGTTTCTGTACTGTCAGCAGCAGTTCCTTGGTTCCAATGATGCCCTGCTGGGTCACAGTGGATGTTTGGTTTCATGAAGTTCTGCAGTGTCACCATGGCCTACCTCGTTCCATGAGCTTCCCTGGTGCCAAAATGGACTCCTTGGATGGGCAGGGTAACAATGGACCATTGGCTCCATGCAGCCCCACTGGGTCACCATGGACTCCTTGGTTCCATGAGGTTCTGGTGGTGTTGCCATGGTCTCCTTGGATCCACAGTGTCACAATGAACCACTGGATCCACGTGGCCCTGCTGTGTCACAATGGCCCCTTGGTTCCATGGGACCTCAGTGTCACAATTGACTCCTTGCTTCCATGGGGCCCCTCAGAGTCAAAATGGCCCCTTCACTCCATGAGGAATACAAAAGCTTAGTAGAAACCGTGAGAATATCCAGGTTAACACACCTGGGAAAATATGTCTGCATTCCAAAGAGGAGTTAAAGATGAGAATGGAACCAGCAATTTCCATATGCAACAGAGATCCAGGGAAAGGACAGGGACAGAGAATTCAGCTGAAAGATTCAGAGAGTTCTGCTTACAGAGATCAGTTTTGGTCATACTGTCCCTTGCATAAAGGTGGCATCATTCCAGGCAGCCTGTACTGAGAATGTGGTTACCTAGTGGGGTTTGTTGTTCAGGAAACCTTCTCTGGATTTTTTATTCTTTCCTCACATTCAGCAAAACTTCTCCTGTGCCTGTGTGCAGGCAGAGCCCTGAGGAGAGCAGGTGGGACATGGTGCAGTGGGCTGGGACACCCAGCTGCAGAGCTGAGGGGACAAGGTTCTGGTGCAGGGCACAAGGATGTCAGTCCCAGGCGGGCGATATCAGACATGATGAGGCTGGGGGTGAGGAGCAGGTTGTCCAAACAGGGTCAGCCTGCAAGGGGCTCATTCTTCTGCATGCCCAGAATTCCAAAGGAGTCATTCACCCTCACTCCAAACTGAATTCCATTAATCTGCACAAGCCCTGAAGACTTGAAGACACTTGAAAAAAGACAAAGAGCTCCTGAGGGCTTTCTGTATTTTAATGATCCCCATGGTGGATTTGGGGCTGAGTCCAGGAGCCCCAGGCACTGAGAGAAGGTTGAAGAAGCTGCCCAAGGAGTCAGAAGCAAAACTCCAAGTCCCTTGGAGCATCAGTGGCCCCACTGAGGGCAGGGACTGCCAAAGGCTCTCCTGGTGAGAGCAGATCCTGGAGGGCAGGATTGCAGGAGCCAAAGGCTGTGAGCAGGAACTGCAATGCTGAGCAAGGCCTGGGCTGGTTGGAGGCAGCAGAAAGGCCAAGGCCTGAGCCCAGGCCTGGCCCAGCAGGGCCTGTCCCTCACAGGTGGCTCGGGGCTGTTCCTGGGGCACTGGGATGGGAGGGGCAGCAAGGACAAATGGCACCAACCTGTGTGACACTGCAGATGCTCATGGAACCAAGGGCCAGTGTGACACAGCAGGGCCTCATGGAAACAAGAGGCCATTGTGAGCCTGCGGGGCTGTAACACCCCAGAACACTGAAATGCTGGGGGTGAACAAAGGTTCCTTTACTCGAGTTTGGTGCACAGGATAAACCCCAGCTAGATATTCTCAAGAGGTCAAAATGGCACAAAAATTTTACTGGCAAAATATAGAAAGTCAAGGAATTTTGGAAAATTATTTAATTTAGCATCCAAGTTATCATACAAAAAACTTCTCATAGCAGTAACTTCATAAATTTTACCCATTTAACCTCAAAAGCTTTAAACACTTTAGTAGTTGAGGTACCCAAAACTGTTTCATATAAAGAGCATTAGAAGAGCAAGAAAGAGAGACAGAATGAGAGAAGCTCTGCAGAAAGACACGCATATTGTTACCATGTCCCACCTGCTCTCCTCAGGGCTCTGCCTGCACACAGGCCCAGCAGAAGTTTTCCTGTTGGTGAGGAAAGAATGGAAACAGCTGAGCAGGTTTCCTGAACAACAAACCCCACTCAGGAACCACATTCTCAGTACAGGCTGGCTGGAATGATGTCACCTTTCTACAAGGGACAGTGTGACCAGAACTGATCTCTGTAAGCAGAATTCTCTGAGTCTTCCAGCTGAATTCTCTGTCCCTGTCCTTTCCCTTGGTCTCTGTTCCAGATGGAAGCTGCTGGTGCCATTCTCACCTTTAACCCCTCTTTTGAATGCAGACAGGTGTTCCCAGGTGTGTTAAGCAGGTGCTTCTCAATGTTCATGCAAAGCTTTTGTATCCTCATGGAGCCAAGGACAGCCTTGTAACACAGCAGGGTCTCATGGACCAAGGAGACAATTGTGACAGTTCAGAGCCTCACAGAAACAAGCCTCCATTGTGACACTGAGGGGAATTTTGGAATCAAGGAGACCATTGTGACACAGCCAGGCCACATGGAACCAATTGTGACAATGCAGATCCAAGGAGACCATGGTGACACTATGGGGCCCCTTGGATCCAAAGGGCCATTGGGACACTCAAGAACTTCATGGAACCCAGGGTCCAGTGTGACATAGTGACGCCACCTTGGAACAAGAGAACCATTGCTGACAGCACAGAAACTCATGGAACCAAGGGACCATGGGGAAACAGCAGGGCCACATGGAACCAAGGAGACCTGTGACATTTAGGAACCCTATGGAACTGAGGGTCCATTATGGCACTGCAGAAACAAGGACACCATTGTGACACTATGGAAGCTCATGGAACCAAGCAGCCATTGTGACACTCCAAGGCGTCACTGAACCAGGGAGACCATTGTGACAATCCAGAACCTCATGGCACTAAGGGTTAATTGTAACACAGCAGGGTCCCATGGAATCAATTGTCCGTTGAGACAGTGCAGATCCCTTGAGACCATGGTGACATTTTAGAAGCTCATGGAGCCAAGTGTCCATTGTTACAGTCTAGAACCAAGGAAAGCATTGTGACAGTACAGAACCTCATTGGACCAAGATTCCATTGTTATGCAGTGGGGCTTCATGGAACCAAGGAGCTGCTGTGACACAGCAGGGCTGCATGGAACCAATGGTCCATAGTGATACTGCAGATCCAGGCAGACCATGGCCATACCACGGAACCTCATGGAACCAAGGCTCCAGTGTGACACAGCAGAACCTCTTGGAATCAAGGCAATCATGGTACATTATGGAACCTCATGGAATCACAGATCCAAAGGAAAACTGAGGAGCCTCACTGGAACAAAGGACATCATTGATGGGACAAAAGCTCTTTGAAACTCTTGGGCATTGTGACACTGCAGAGCCTCATGGAACCAGGGGCACCACTGTGACACTGAGGAACCCCATGGAACCAAGCAGCCATTTTCACACTGCAGAACCATGGAGACCATTGTTGACAGTACAAAACCTCATGGAACTGAGGGGCCATTGTTATACTGCAAGGCCTCATGGAACCAAGGGGCCATTGGGACACTGGGGCTCCATGGAACCAAATATTCATTGTGACCCAGCGAGGCTGCTTGTAACCAATTGTCCATTGCAATGCTGCAGATCCAAGAGACACTATGGCAGTTCATCAACCAAGGGGAAGTTGTGACACACCAAGGGTCCATGGAACCAAGGAGAGCATTGTGGCAGTGCAGAACCAAGGAATCATTTTGACATTATGGACCCCAATAAAACCAAGGGGCTATTGTGGAACTGTACAAGGGACATAATGGAGTCAAGGACAGCACTGATACTGAAATGTGCTGGATAGAAACTTTTGAAAACAGTTTTGAGTATTCTTTATTACAGCATGGTGGTCACTCTGGTAATCCTTCATCCATTTGTGTGTACTGGGCATCAAGTAAACAGTGATTTATCACACATGCTGATTACGTCCTCATTAGCTATCCCCACTTCCTTTGACTTTATTTGACATAGTGGCACCCATTATCACAAATCCTTATGTGTTTTATTGGGGTCTGTCTTCAACATCTGGTAAAGGTGGCTGTTCCTCGATCCCTGCTTTTGAATGATGGAAATTTCCTTGTTTTGAATAATTTCTGCTTTATCAGCAGTCTTTCAGAGCTGAGCTGGCATCCTGCTTGCACTTTGAATGACTTGTGTTTGCCTGAGTGACATCTCTGATCTGTTTCTCCAAGGCTGTGCTCTTCTGTTCTACTATCCTTGATAAAAGTAAATGTTCTCTTCTCCTGTCCTCGTTACAGTGCTCACCCCACATGAGACATGCCAGCAATCCCCTCCAAACCATGGGCTTGGGGTGGGCAAGTGTTCCTGAGGGAACACGGATGGGACAGCTGGGCTGGACCAATCTGAGGGATGTTCCGTTTTGTGTCTCATGATAATCAGCAATAAACTGAGAGACGTGGGGGGAGCAAAGGGAATAGGGGATTGATTTATTTTTTATTATATTTTTCTTTCAGAACACCACCTATACTTCTGCCCTTGGGTAGTTAAACATTTTCCATTGATAGGAGATTTCCTGTGGATTTCTTTGCTTCTGTTTATGGTATTGCTTATTGTAGTTAGTTTGTTTGTGGGGGTTTTATATTGTGGGTAGGTTTTGCTTTGTTTTTTATTTTTGGTCAGGTTTGTTTTTTTCCCTGTTTACTTTCTTCTGATGCATAAGTTTTTTCTCCCTTTTCATGTTGTTTGGTTTGCACCCGATAGCAAAGCAAATCTACCCAACTCAGTCATCTTGCCCAATTATGTTTTGCAGTCATCATCAACTAGACAGTTTCGTCACAGACTGCCTGCAACTTGGGAGCATCCACAAAGGAATTGAAAGTGCATTTCATGCCATTATAGAGTTAATAGAAATGTTCCACACTGGTGGTCAAGGGTTGGTCACTGAGGGATGTCACCAGTGAGTGGCTGCCAATGGGACTCTGTGTCTTGGATGACATTTGACCCTCATTCTTCAACCAAATTTCCACTCACGCCATGCTCCACTCCTGCAGCCCAGCTCTGTCCAGTCTGGCTCTGAGGAGAGCACAGCAGATCATGTCCCAGGCCTGGCTAAAGTCTGGGCACACAACATTCCCTTCGTTTCCCTCCCACAGGGGTTCTGCCATTCCTTGCCTTGTGCTGCCAGTGCCTGGAATGGCTGCAGGAGGATTTGCCACATGCCCTTCCCTGCTGAGCCTGACCAGGCTGTGACTCTCCCAGTGCCCCTCCCTGCCCTGTTTGCACACTGGTTCCATGTCTGCCCTTCCCAAGTGCCCAGGACCTCTGGGATGCCTCTGGCCTTTCCAAAGGGTTTGATAGAGGTCTCACAGTGACACTGCCCAGCCTTCTCAACATCCCTGACACAAAAGGCCTTTTCCACATCCCTCATTCCCAGGTCAGTGCCCAGAACAGAACACAGCCCTGTCCAGGTGCTCAGGGTGCTTCAGAAGGGAGGCAGCTCTGATTTCTCCCCACAAACCCCCACCCCAATGGTCTCTCTGTGCAGTCCATGGCTCTCCTGAGCATTTTTTCCTGGAGTCTCCTTACCCAGGATGTTTCTCTCTATTGAATCCTACCCACAGCCCAGCAGTGAATTCAGGTGGTTTCCCAGAGTTCAGTGGCCTCAAGGCACCGTTTGTGCCACCAGAACTGTGCCAGCCCCGAGTACTGATGATGGTGTTTGTGCTCACTCGGGTTCATCTCCCCACACACACACGATGCACTGCTGAAATCTCCTCAGTACAGAGCAAACTCAGACTGCTCACTGGTCACTTGGTGTCCCTCCATGCAGGGACAAACAACCTCCTGCAGGTGGGGCAGAGGCCAGTGCTGGGTGTGGTGGTTGCAGGGACTGGTGTGGGACAATTGCCCTGGGGCACCTTCCCAGGCTGTGGCCAGAACAAAGACACAGCCCAGGCCCTGCTCTGCTGCTCCCTCAGGTCCATGCCAGGAGCTCTGGCTGTGCCAGGACACTGCTGTGTGCCCCCTGCACACTGCCCCTCTGCCCCAGGCACTGGGCTTTGCTTTGCATTCCTGGAGCACATTGCTGACAGCAGCTCTGGAGGAGAGCAAAGCCTTCCTGCCCTGCCCTCAGGAGATGCCCTTTGCTGATGGAGCTGCTGTGCTGGAGCCCAGCTGTGTCCTAGCAGTGCCCATGGCCTGTCCCTGCCTGTGCTCACAGCACGGACACGCAGCAGGACAGTGACCAAGCTGCCAGAGCACTGCGGCCTTACAGCCACAGAAGGGCTGGCAAGGAGAGGGTGGAGTTGGGAAGAGCAGATGTGGGAAGAGCCAGGGCCATTGTCATTGGCTGTGCTGCTGTGCTGGGAGACTCTTCCCTCCACCTCTGCCCACAGGC